>NW_026943821.1:4811633-4876633 GCF_035594765.1 Anolis carolinensis | reverse complement strand
TTGAATAACATGATGTTTTGGTGCTTAATTTGTAAAATCAGAACTTAGTTTGATGTTTAATAGGCTTTTCCTTAATCCCTCCTTATTATCCAAGATATTCGCTTATCCAAGCTTCTGCCGGCCCATTTAGCTTGGATAAGTGAGACTCTACTGTACATTACATATATACACATACACCTATACACATAAACATATATACATAATACACACACACACACATATTGTCAAGGACAGAACGCCACAAGATAAGATATAACAAAGTTTATTGGAGTTACAGAACCAAAAATGCCCGTAAAAGACAAGGGCTAGGCAAACATTGGCCTTAAAAGTAAAAAGGCACAAGGAAAACGTTCAAAAGATAAACCGGATTAAACCGGAGTTTAATCCGGGTTAAACCAAAAAAGCTTACTTCAGCCTGGGACTAACACAAACAAAAGCTGGTGAACAAAAGGTTCAAAGGAATACAAAAAACTGGCAGCAGATGCTTCTCTGCTGCCAAAAGCTATGTTTGAGTAACTAAGAGGTTACTCCTCCACACATTAAGCAATTTCCAGATACAAACGCAGCATTCAAGGGCAGAAGCGGTCAGCGAAGTTCCAATCCGGTCCGAAGGTCGTAAGGCAGGTACAGACGTTTGTAGTTCACCAGGTCCAATGATAATCACAGGAAGGAGAGTCCGAGGCCGTAGTCAGTCAGTCAGTCAGTCCAGAATAAACAGATGGCGTCCGTCAAGAAGACGACGGAGGTCCAAGCTATTAAGATTAAGCACAGGTTGCACAACAAAAGCCCACACAGTTCCTCCCGCCGTCTATGCCCAGTGTCCTTGGTAACTTACGTAGTCAGCAAACGAATCACACCCGTCTTCAGGAACTTCCCACACAGAGCCCAAGCGTTCGTCCAGATTACCTTGCCCAACGCAATTAGCCATTGCTTCCAAACCCCATTTTATGCCAGTTTACAGCTCCTCATCGCTATCAGCTGTTACCCTAATTCCAGGCGTTTCCTCATCACTTTCCTCATCAGAACTGAAACACCTTTGACTACGCCCCACAGCATCCCCAGCTGTGGATCCCGTCCCATCCCTCCAGCTTGTCCACGGGTCTAATCCTGAAGGTCCCCAATCGCCTTCCATACTATCATTGCCAGTGGCACCCAAATCCTCCCTCCCACGAGTCCATTCCATGTCATCCTCCTCTGAGCTAACCATCTCTTCCTCCATTCTCTCAGTAAAATCCTCAAAGGAGTCCTCGTCAGATGGTTCTGCAAATAAGTCCCGCAGCCGCTTCCTTTCTTGCTCCTCGAGAGTATCTGACTCCCGAGGAGTCTTACGACCACGTCTCCCAGTATCGGAGCCATAAGGCTCAACCATAACACATATACAGTAGAGTCTCACTTATCCAAGCTAAATGGGTCAGCAGAAGCTTGGATATGTGAATATCTTGGATAATAAGGAGGGATTAAGGAAAAGCATATTAAACATCAAATTAGATTATGATTTTACAAATTAAGCACCGAAACATCATGTTATACAAAAAATTTGACAGAAAAAGTAGTTCATTACACATTAATGCTATGTAGTAATTACTGTATTTAAGAATTTAGCACCAAAATATCACGATGTATTGAAAACATTGACTACTAAAATGCGTTGGATAATCCAGATCGTTGGATAAGCGAATTGTGGATAAGTGAGACTCTACTGTATTTGTAGTAGTAGTAGTAGTAGTAGTAGTAGTAGTAATAATAATAATAATAATAATGTGTAACCGTAGAACTACTACTACTACTACTAGTAGTAATAATCATACTGTGTATCTTATTTATTATTATTATTATTATTATTATTATTATTATTATTATTATTATATACACACACACACACATATGCACATACATATACAGTACTGCCCCTTTGAGTCTCCTTCAGGAGAGATAAAGTGGGATATAAATAAATATAATAAGAAATATAAGAAATATAGTAATAATATTAATTATATACATATACAGTAGAGTCTCACTTATCCAACACTCGCTTATCCAACGTTCTGGATTATCCAACGCTTTTTTGTAGTCAATGTTTTCAAAACATCATGATATTTTGGTGCTAAATTCGTAAATACAGTAATTACTACATAGCATTACTGTGTATTGAACCACTTTTTTTTGTCAAATTTGTTGTATAACATGATGTTCTGGCGCTTAATTTGTAAAATCATAACCTAATTTGATGTTTAATAGGCTTTTCCTTAATCTCTCCTTATTATCCAACTTATTCGCTTATCCAACGTTCTGTCGGCCCGTTTACGTTGGATAAGTGAGACTCTACTGTACATATATAGGCCGGGCTGTGGCTGCAGCTGCCAGCTGCAACAAATCACTCTGACCAAGAGGTCATGAGTTCGAGGCCAGCGTAATGTGTAATGTGATCCGCCCTGAGTCCCCTTTGGGGTGAGAAGGGTGGAATATAAATACTGTAAATAAATAAAATACATAAATAAATAAATATACATGTCCCAAAAATGTCTCTAGGGCTTTCCTAGGTCCTCCTGTGCACCACTGTGATTTGTTGGGCCGGGAAACCAGTTGTCTTAATGGTGTTTGGCCCTCCCACCCATTCCAGACCGAGGCTTCTCCTTCTCTTCCAGCCACATGAAGATGGGCCTCTCTATTTCCCGACTGTCACAACCATCAGCCTGGGATCCCACACTTTGCTCGACTTCTACCATCCGGTCAGCAGAGAGCAGCAAGAGGAAGGCAGAGAGGTACAAAAATGCTCAAAATATTCTTTAAAAATCACGTTATTGACACTTGTTTCTGGTTCTGGCTGATCAGATTGATTGCTAAGATACATATTCATTTATAACTGTACAATAAACAACAGCAAGAAAGAAAAGGAATAAAAAAAAACACTACAAGCATGGAATCTATCCTATAATGTGTTGCGTATTGTAGATGGCAATAAATGGAAGCTTTTACGTCTGCTTCTGAACCAAAGTCATCCTGCAGTGTAATAATGTGCCACTCAGGTTTGTGAAAGAAGCAACAGGAACTTTACTTAACTGCAAGGGATGAAACAGAACAATAATATATACAATAGTCTCTCTGTTCACAGAGAACATAGAGCATAAACAGTCATTTTTAAATAGTTCTTAAATATGCCTCAATGCCTTAGAAGCATGAAGTTTTTAGACAAATGGATCTAATTTACATATGTTTTAATTGTTATAATGTATTTTAATGATGTATTTTTATAGTTTTAATTGATTATATGTACGGTTTTTGTTTTATTATTATGTACTTGGCATTAAATGTTGCCAACTGTTGTAAGCTGCCTTGAGTCCCCCCGGGTGAGAAGGGCGGGATATAAATGCTGGAAATAAATAAATAGAAACAACAAGGCTTTAGAGAGTTGGCAGCCATCTTCTCTCCTGGCTGTTTCCAGTCAGCACTCTCTAACAATCACTGAAGTAAAACTTGCATAAACCGGTTCTATCAGCAGCATGGCAGAGAAAGTAGCCAATCAGATTGCTAGCTCTTCACAGGCTCAGCCAATCAGCTGCTGACACATACTCTTCCAGTTAACCCATTACATCATGGGTCTTTTACAAACCCCAACATAATGGTCTTCATCTTCAATAATGATGATGATGATGATGTGTTCGACTTGTGATTTTGTGATACGAAATCCAGCATATCTATCTTGTTTGCTGTGTCATACAATAATAATAATAATAATAATAATAATAATCATAATAATAATAATAATAATTCATGCCCTGGCAGAATATGTAAAGCAAAGTGAAGAACCTGCTTTGATTGAAGACAAAAATCAGAAACTCCTCAAAGCACAGCAGACAAAAAACCAGTACAAGAAAACCGCACTACAAACTAGAGCTGACAGCTGGCACAACAAAACACTGCATGGAAAGTTCCTTGACAAAATTGAAGGAAAAGCTGAAAAGGAGAAGACCTGGCTCTGGCTCACGAATGGGACCCTGAAGAAGGAGACAGAAGGCCTGATCCTTGCAGCCCAGGAGCAAGACATCAGGACAAATGCAATTAAGGCCAAGATTGAAAAATCAGCTGATGACCCAAAATGCAGACTGTGCAAGGAAACTGACGAAACCATTGATCATCTCCTCAGCTGCTTTAAGAAAATCACACAGACAGACTCCAAACAGAGGCACAACTATGTGGCCCAAATGATTCATTGGAACTTATGCCTCAAGTACCACCTGCCAGCAGCAAAGAACTGGTGGGATCACAAACCTGCAAAAAAAATGAGCACGCAAAGATACTGTGGGACTTCCAAATCCAGACAGACAAAGTTCTGGAACACAACACACCAGACATCACAGTTGTGGAAAAGAAAAAGGTTTGGATCATGGATGTTGCCATCCCAGGTGACAGTCGCATTGACGAAAAACAACAGGAAAAACTCGGCCGCTCTCAGGACCTCAAGATTGAACTGCAAAGACTCTGGCAGAAACCAGTGCAGGTGGTCCCGGTGGTGATGGGCACATTGGGTGCCGTGCCAAAAGATCTCAGCCAGCATTTGGAAATAATAAACATTGATAAAATCACGATCTGCCAGCTGCAAAAGGCCACCCTGCTGGGATCTGCAGCATCATCCGAAAATACATCACACCGTCCTAGACACTTGGGAAGTGTTCGACTTGTGATTTTGTGATACAGAATCCAGCATGTCTATCTTGTTTGCTGTGTCATAAAATAATAATAATAATAATAATAATAATAATAATAATAATAATAACAATAATAATAATAATACATCACACAGTCCTAGACACTTGGGAAGTGTTCGACTTGTGATTTTGTGATATGAAATCCAGCATGTCTATCTTGTTTGCTGTGTCATACAATAATAATAATAATAATAATAATAATAATAATAATAATACATCACACAGTCCTAGACAATTGGGAAGTGTTCGACTTGTGATTTTGTGATATGAAATCCAGCATGTCTATCTTGTTTGCTGTGTCATACAATAATAATAATAATAATAATAATAATAATAATAATACATCACACAGTCCTAGACAATTGGGAAGTGTTCGACTTGTGATTTTGTGATATGAAATCCAGCATGTCTATCTTGTTAGCTGTGTCATAAAATAATAATAATAATAATAATAATAATAATAATAATAATAATAATAATAATACATCACACAGTCCTAGACACTTGGGAAGTGTTTGAGTTGGGATTTTGTGAAACGAAATCCAGCATATCTATCTTGTTTGCTGTGTCATAAAATAATAATAATAATAATAATAATAATAATAATAATAATAATACATCACACAGTCCTAGACAATTGGAAAGTGTTCGACTTGTGATTTTGTGATACGAAATCCAGAATATCTATCTTGTTAGCTGTGTCATAAAATAATAATAATAATAATAATAATAATACATCACACAGTCCTAGACACTTGGGAAGTGTTTGAGTTGGGATTTTGTGAAACGAAATCCAGAATATCTATCTTGTTTGCTGTGTCATAAAATAATAATAATAATAATAATAATAATAATAATAATACTGTAAGCTATGAGCCTATCCTGTAATGATCTGCCTTTTCTTCCAGGGTTCGGCCCCGCAGACGGAAGAGCAGCGCCACTTCCTGACTTTGCTGCTTCGGCCCCGAAGCCTCTTGGTTTTAAGGGAAGACATGTATGTCCGCTACCTTCACGGCATCCGTCCCATCACAGAAGACGTTGTCACGGGACACGTGGCCAACACCTGCGGGTTCGAACCCGGATCCACCCTGCAGCGGGGGACACGCGTGTCGCTCACCATCCGCCGCGTCCCCAAAGTGCTGAAAACCTCCATCCTCCTGGGCAGAAGGAAGTGATCGTTTTGGTTTTGTAGGATGTGTAAATATCTATCTATCTATACACATAATAAAAGTGAAAATTTGTATGTATGTGTGTATGTGGCTAGGGTGTCCTCTTACACCCTCAAGAGCCCTCAACATGTCAACATTTATGTGTTCCCTCCACCACAGACATCCCAGTGTTCTTTACTCTCCCCATTGGTGTGGAATTTGCATGACCCAGTAACATTGCAGTTTATAGAGAGCATCATGAACATGTTCAAGAGCCCTCAACATGTCAACATTTATGTGTTTCCTCCACCACAGACATCCCAGTGTTTCTTACTCTCTCCACTGGTGTGGAATTTGCATGACCCAGTGACATTGCAGTTTATAGAGAGCATCATGAACATGTTCAAGAGCCCTCAACATGTCAACATTTATGTGTTTCCTCCACCACAGACATCCCAGTGTTCCTTACTCTCTCAATTGGTGTGGAATTTGCATGACCCAGTGACATTGCAGTTTATAGAGAGCATCATCAACATGTTCAAGAGCCCTCAACATGTCAACATTTATGTGTTTCCTCCACCACAGACATCCCAGTGTTCCTTACTCTCTCCATTGGTGTGGAATTTGCATGACCCAGTGACATTGCAGTTTATAGAGAGCATCATGAACATGTTCAAGAGCCCTCAACATGTCGACATTTATGTGTTTCCTCCACCACAGACATCCCAGTGTTTCTGACTCTCTCCATTGGTGTGGAATTTGCATGACCCAGTAACATTGCAGTTTATAGAGAGCATCATGAACATGTTCAAGAGCCCTCAACATGTCAACATTTATGTGTTTCCTCCACCACAGACATCCCAGTGTTCTTTACTCTCTCCATTGGTGTGGAATTTGCATGACCCAGTGACATTGCAGTTTATAGAGAGCATCATGAACATGTTCAAGAGCCCTCAACATGTCGACATTTATGTGTTTCCTCCACCACAGACATCCCAGTGTTTCTGACTCTCTCCATTGGTGTGGAATTTGCATGACCCAGTGACATTGCAGTTTATAGAGAGCATCATGAACATGTTCAAGAGCCCTCAACATGTCGACATTTATGTGTTTCCTCCACCACAGACATCCCAGTGTTTCTGACTCTCTCCATTGGTGTGGAATTTGCATGACCCAGTGACATTGCAGTTTATAGAGAGCATCATGAACATGTTCAAGAGCCCTCAACATGTCAACATTTATGTGTTTCCTCCACCACAGACATCCCAGTGTTTCTGACTCTCTCCATTGGTGTGGAATTTGCATGACCCAGTGACATTGCAGTTTATAGAGAGCATCATGAACATGTTCAAGAGCCCTCAACATGTCAACATTTATGTGTTTCCTCCACCACAGACATCCCAGTGTTCCTTACTCTCTCCATTGGTGTGGAATTTGCATGACCCAGTGACATTGCAGGTTATAGAGAGCATCATGAACATGTTCAAGAGCCCTCAACATGTCGACATTTATGTGTTTCCTCCACCACAGACATCCCAGTGTTTCTTACTCTCTCCACTGGTGTGGAATTTGCATGACCCAGTGACATTGCAGTTTATAGAGAGCATCATGAACATGTTCAAGAGCCCTCAACATGTCAACATTTATGTGTTTCCTCCACCACAGACATCCCAGTGTTCCTTACTCTCTCAATTGGTGTGGAATTTGCATGACCCAGTGACATTGCAGTTTATAGAGAGCATCATCAACATGTTCAAGAGCCCTCAACATGTCAACATTTATGTTTTCTCCACCACAGACATCCCAGTGTTCCTTACTCTCTCCATTGGTGTGGAATTTGCATGACCCAGTGACATTGCAGTTTATAGAGAGCATCATGAACATGTTCAAGAGCCCTCAACATGTCAACATTTATGTGTTTCCTCCACCACAGACATCCCAGTGTTCCTTACTCTCTCAATTGGTGTGGAATTTGCATGACCCAGTGACATTGCAGTTTATAGAGAGCATCATCAACATGTTCAAGAGCCCTCAACATGTCAACATTTATGTTTTCTCCACCACAGACATCCCAGTGTTCCTTACTCTCTCCATTGGTGTGGAATTTGCATGACCCAGTGACATTGCAGTTTATAGAGAGCATCATGAACATGTTCAAGAGCCCTCAACATGTCGACATTTATGTGTTTCCTCCACCACAGACATCCCAGTGTTTCTGACTCTCTCCATTGGTGTGGAATTTGCATGACCCAGTGACATTGCAGTTTATAGAGAGCATCATGAACATGTTCAAGAGCCCTCAACATGTCGACATTTATGTGTTTCCTCCACCACAGACATCCCAGTGTTTCTGACTCTCTCCATTGGTGTGGAATTTGCATGACCCAGTGACATTGCAGTTTATAGAGAGCATCATGAACATGTTCAAGAGCCCTCAACATGTCAACATTTATGTGTTTCCTCCACCACAGACATCCCAGTGTTTCTGACTCTCTCCATTGGTGTGGAATTTGCATGACCCAGTGACATTGCAGTTTATAGAGAGCATCATGAACATGTTCAAGAGCCCTCAACATGTCAACATTTATGTGTTTCCTCCACCACAGACATCCCAGTGTTCCTTACTCTCTCCATTGGTGTGGAATTTGCATGACCCAGTGACATTGCAGGTTATAGAGAGCATCATGAACATGTTCAAGAGCCCTCAACATGTCGACATTTATGTGTTTCCTCCACCACAGACATCCCAGTGTTTCTTACTCTCTCCACTGGTGTGGAATTTGCATGACCCAGTGACATTGCAGTTTATAGAGAGCATCATGAACATGTTCAAGAGCCCTCAACATGTCAACATTTATGTGTTTCCTCCACCACAGACATCCCAGTGTTCCTTACTCTCTCAATTGGTGTGGAATTTGCATGACCCAGTGACATTGCAGTTTATAGAGAGCATCATCAACATGTTCAAGAGCCCTCAACATGTCAACATTTATGTTTTCTCCACCACAGACATCCCAGTGTTCCTTACTCTCTCCATTGGTGTGGAATTTGCATGACCCAGTGACATTGCAGTTTATAGAGAGCATCATGAACATGTTCAAGAGCCCTCAACATGTCAACATTTATGTGTTTCCTCCACCACAGACATCCCAGTGTTCCTTACTCTCTCAATTGGTGTGGAATTTGCATGACCCAGTGACATTGCAGTTTATAGAGAGCATCATCAACATGTTCAAGAGCCCTCAACATGTCAACATTTATGTTTTCTCCACCACAGACATCCCAGTGTTCCTTACTCTCTCCATTGGTGTGGAATTTGCATGACCCAGTGACATTGCAGTTTATAGAGAGCATCATGAACATGTTCAAGAGCCCTCAACATGTCAACATTTATGTGTTTCCTCCACCACAGACATCCCAGTGTTTCTTTCTCCATTGGTGTGGAATTTGCATGACCCCGCCCACTGCCTCTCCCTTAACCCTTTCCTGTTCTTTTCTATGGCACACTGCAAACAGAAAGATTGACCAACAACTGAACATACACCATGATTTATAGGAGTTGTAGATCCTGGGATGTATAGTTCACCTGCAATCTAAGAACACTCTGAACTCCTTGGAGGGATTTGTAGCATTACTACACATTGAACCACTTTTTCTGTCAAATTTGTTGTATAACATGATGTTTTGGTGCTTAATTTGTAAAATCATAACCTATTGATGTTTAATAGGCCTTTCTTTAATCCCTCATTATCCAACATATTCACTTATCCAACATTCTGCCGGCCCGTTTAGCTTGGATAAGTGAGACTCTACTGTGTATATATAGATATATATACATACACACACACTATATTATATAATATAATCGTACATATACAAATCCAAGATCATATCATTATATAAATATAAATTAAGTGATTATAATTTTATTATATAAATATATAAAAATCAAAAATTTTGTTATTACAGTAATAATAATAATAATAATAATAATAATAATAAAACTTTATTTATACCCTGCCATCATCTCCCCGTGGGAACTCGGGGCGGCTCACAATGTTACAAAAGTAACAGCGCAAATACACCAACAATATACACAGTTTTTCCCCCCTTTTCTTTTTTATTGTTCTTTCTGTCTTTCCTCCCTTTGAAATATAATATCCAGAGAGAGAAATATAATATCCAGGTGCGGTTTCCCTCTCTGTCCACATGATGGCAGCAGAGAGGCGCCCTCAATGGCTGAAGGCTGCACTTCCCCATTTGGCCACTTGATGGCAGCAAAGGACTGGCGATCAGAATATCAAGGCGAGTGCAATATTCCTGTGTCCACAAGAGGGCACCAAAAAGATCAGCCATTAGAGCTTTAGCTGCCATATCATTGATATCATTGACCCATGGATAAGGATAATAATAATAATAATAATAATAATAATAATAATAATAATAATAATAATAATAATAATAATAATAATAATAATAATAATAATATCATCATCATCCTGGGAGTTGTAGTTTTGCAAGGCCTTACCCATCCTCTGGCAAGAGTGCTAGTGCTTCATCAAACTACAACTCCCAGCATCCCATACAAGTTTCCCAGCTGCTGGAATACCTATTATGTGAAATATCTTGTAGATGGAACCCAGGTCTAATCCCAAAATTCATTAACGGTTCATATATATCTATACATACACCTTATACACACAGGTCATTTTTTTTACAATATTTTTAGTATATTTTTGTACACGAAACAACCATTTGCGTATATGGAATGACCCAAAGGTAAAGGTGTAAGTATCTCGACAACTGACATAGATTAGTCTCCAGTATTTAGGATTTAGTTTTTGAGATAGTTCAGTGGTGTTTTCTGTTTGTATTAAATATATATTTATTAGCTGTATCTCTTTTAACTATTATAAACTGCCTATTCTCTATATGTATTATGTATTATTATATACACATACTAGCTGTGCCCGGCCACGCGTTGCTGTGGCAAAGTGGTGGTGGTATTGGTTAAAAATTGTTGTGTAATTTTTATTTGACTTTATTTGCATTTTTTTATTAATTTTATTGTAAGTTATCTTTTTATTTATTATATTTTATTATTTTCTTGTATTATTTTTAGTTATTTTCTGTTATTATAGTATTTTATTGTATTAATTTTAGTGTTTTTTATTATTTTTTATTGGGTTGCTAGGAGACCAAGTTGGAGGAGCTTAGCCTTCTAACTGGCAGCAATTGGATAAAAGCAATTATTCCTCTCTCTCTAATTAGGACTTTATTTTTCTTTTCTTTTTGTTGTATCAACCTAGAGGCGTGGATGATGGGTTGTGTTGTCAAATTTCGAGGTTGGGGGGCCTGTAGTTTTGTTGTTTTGTGGGTCGCCGTGATGCCATCACTCTTTTATATATATAGAAGATTGTATTTCTTTTAATGGTATACGCTTCCTTTCTACCGTTTGTAAAATATATTTATATATTTATATTATCGATATCCACCTGTATCTGTCCATTTCTATAAGCTGTTTCTCTTTTAATAGTTGCAAGCCACCTCTTTTCTATGTTTACATTACCTTTATCTGTATCTATATTATCTATACAGCTATCACCTCTCTATAAGCTGTGTCTCTTTTAATGGTTGTTAGATGCCTGTTTTCTATGTTTATATCTCTTTCTATGTTTATATTACCTATCTATGTTTATATTTTCTAAGTTTGTATTATCTCTATCTATCTATCTATCTATCTATCTCTATCAGTTGTGTCTCTTTTAATATATGTAAGCTGTTGATTTTCTGTACTTATATAACGTCTATTTCTGTCTATCTGCTATGGCTCTCGAATGGTTGCAAGCTGCCGATTTTCTATGTTTATATTCTCTCTCTCTCTGTATGTATGTATGTATGTGTGTTATATATATACACACATATATGCACAGTATATACATATACACAAGTTGTGTCTCTTCTAATGGTTATAAGCTGCCTGTTCGCTATATCTCTATATTATCTCTCTCTCTTTAGGCACATAAAGGGAGGGATTAAGGAAAAGCCTATTAAACATCAAATTAGGTTATGATTTTACAAATTAAGCACCAAAACATCATGTTATACAACAAATTTGACAGAAAAAGCAGTTCAATGCGCAGGAATGTTATGTTGTAATTACTGTATTTACGAATTTAGCACCAAAATATCACGATATATTGAAAACATTGACTACAAAAATGGCTTGGATAATCCAGAAACTTGGAGAAGCAAGGCTTGGGTAAGTGAGACTCTACTGTATATAATTTGCCCTAAACGCTCCATGTTTTTTCCCTATGCGTTCTCATTTTGCCTATATGTTGTGTTAACCTAATTTTTTATGCTTCTGAGATCCCCATTCCTTCCCTTTGAGGGAAAGCTTGTTCCTGAACCCAATAATGTCTTGCATCCCACACAATTACATAGCCTGGGGGAAAGAAACCAAGCTGGGAATTTCCTCATCAATTTCCAGCCTCACCCATCTCTTGGACTTCATCTGGACATTGTAACACAATAGCTTACCCGGGCAGGGCAATCACCTCTCCCTGCGCCCTTGGGGAAGAACCAATTTCACCACTCTGCGCTTTTGATGAACGGGACCTCTCGCATCGGAAGGATATCAGCATGTCTACAGCCAAACCCATCCTCTGTCATTTTTGCATGATTGTATTAATATATGGGGGTCCCTGGTGGCACATTGCATTAAAGTGCTGAGCTGCTGAACTTGCGGACCAAAAGGTGCCAGGTTCAAATCCCGGGAGCGGAATGAGTGTCCACTGTTAGCCCCAGCTCCTGCCAACCTAGCAGTTCGAAAACATGCAAATGTGAGTAGATCAATAGGTACCGCTCCGGCGGGAAGGTAATGGCACTCCATGCAGTCATGCCGGCCACATTACCTTGGAGGTGTCTACAGACAATGCCGGCTCTTCAGCTTAGAAATGGAGATGAGCACCAACCCCCAGAGTCGGTCATGACTGGACTTAACGTCAGGGGAAAACCTTTACCTTTTTTAAAAATTAATATTTGATGTTTTGTTTCTCTGGGGTCTGGAATCTCCAGCCAGCCCTATTAAAGGGCCATGTCATGTTCATCTCATAAGACAATAGCATTCCTGGGTAGGGCCAAAGATGCCCTCAATCTCTTTGTTATTTTTCCTGTTCAATAAAAGGAACTATATTCATTGACATTTAATCATCCTTTGTTCCCAGCCCACGCTGGCCAGTGGCTGTGACCAGTCAGAATTAGAGGCTTGGTTGCAGCCTATGCATAAAAAAGGGCTATGAAATTGTATTCTGTATACTATCTACTTTGTGAATGTATCACTAGTTAGCATCTTATCTGCAGGTAATAAAATCTTCCTTGGCTGAAAATCACCTTCTCTCCTTACTTGCTGGCTAATTTCAGTTCGGCCTAATCTGAATGCTCACCGTAATGAAGTATGAATTTTGGTTTACAGATGTTATGTTTAATTGTGTGCTTATGTTTTAAAGGGTAAGTATTACAGTTATTGCATCTCAGCACTCAGAGGCTGGTTGCCATGGAGAAGTAGACGGAGCCAACTGCCGTTTAGTTGAAGAAGTGCAGAGTTTAAAAAAGAAAGTCAGTCTGTGCTCTGATGAGGCACAGGGAAGATTGATTCTAGGTTGATGGGATCAAGGAGACTCAATTGTTCATTTTGAGTCGGTTTTAAATAAGTTTGGTGACTTATTAAATGTAGTCTGTGTCCTGGTAAGGAACGGAGAATCTGTGATCGTATATCACAGGGTGAATGCAGTTTAAAAGTAGCAGAGGAAGAAGTTCTAACTACTTTAAGTAAAAGAAATGACACTTTAGGGAGTTTGTCTTATCTCATTCTAATAATGTAACTGTTAATAAAAGTGCCTCTAAGTGAAAAACAATATTGTAACCACAAAGCTCTGTGTCTGAATAAACTTGTTATTGTTCCTCCAACATCTAAGCCTCTGTCGCATATATTATAAACCAAGTTGCGTTACCATCTAAAGTGAATAAGAAGAAGAAAAGATTTTTTTTTTTTTAAAAAGGTCTCCTCTCTAAGTCTTTGGTTCATAGTCCTTTACAAGTTGGTGGCAGCGTTGGGAAAAAAAAAGATTCCCCCTGCCTGAAAGAACCTTAGTCGTTATTAGCTCTTTGCACCTGGATTTAAAGAAACAGTGCTTCCTTAATGAAGCCTGCCAATGGGTTGCAACAAAGCGTCTGAGCATGTGCAGAGTACATTTCCTCTTACTTCCATGGAAACGCAATTTGCTTCCCCGTAAGTCTGGATTTAAAGGGGCAGGACTTCCAGGTGGTGGACCTCTGAGCATGTGCAGAGAGCATTTTCATTCCCTCTCACGAATGCACAGATTTCTGCGGTGGTTTTTGTAATCCTCTTTTCCCTTGTTGAAATGTGCAGGATTTCTGCAAGAGCGGCCACAAATCTGTCGGGAAAAGGAGGAGCGGAGTGTGTTTGTGTTAAAGGACAAAAATAGCAAGCCCTGGAGACAGAGGAAAGAAGAAGGCGGCGGAAGCAGCTTTGGTGTTTGCCTTGATAATATAGAACATTTTATGTCACAGATGAAACCGCATGGATTTTATTCCTCCAGAAAGGTTAGAAAACCAGGAAAACAAGGACAGCCAGGCCTCCGTATCCACGGATTCAGCATCCACAGGTTGACAAATACAGGGTGTGTCTACACCAGGCATGGGCAAACTTGGGCCCTCCAGGTGTTTTGGACTTCAACTCCCACAAATAGTTTTTGATTTATTCAATACAGTTATATATTGCAATTATACATTTTTGTTATTTAAACTAGACATATTGTGAAAATATGGGTTTTTTCTCTCAAAGTGACACACCACCCAAGTCATGCTGGGATTTTTTTTTTTTTGGTGAATTTTGACACACCAAGCGCAAAAGGTTGCCCATCATTGGCCTTGATTGAGCCTGGGCCATTCAAAGTGGCATCAAAACACACTTAATTTGACAGTGTAGACACGCCCAGGAAAGCTTGGTAAGGCCGGAAAAGGCCACGAGCACATTCCCAGGTGAAGAGATCCATCAAGGATCCTGTATTCCTGGTTTGCAGGTGTGACTTAGCTCAATGCCTTTTGCCTTTTGCCTGGCCCAAAACGAGGCTCACCTGGCTCTCACCTGGGCTGGGCGTGTTTATTTTCTCCCCCTTGTTTCCATCCCTTGGCTGGAGTTCGAGTTACCTGCCAACTTGGCCCCTCCCTGTCCCTCTTTGTGCAGGTATCTCCACAGCACAGCACACCTGGGCAGAGATTTCGGTTAAGGGAAAGCGGCAGGTATCCCTCTTTAAGGTAAAGAATCGGGTGGAGGCCTGTGTATCTTTTCGGAAGCACCAGATGATGCAAGGGATCTGAAAGGCCTTGGGATACCTGTTTAATGATTGACAGGTGGGGAAAGCAAAAGGTCAGGCTCCATAGTGGAAAGGGTGTCGGGTTGCCGGGCGGATTTCGTCTCCCTGGGACCACAGGACCCAATACGGTCTACCTTTCCAGGTGAGTACTTCTATATCATTTATGGTGCATCTAGATCAGGTCTGGGCCAACTTGGGTCATCCAGGTGTTTTGGACTGCAACTCCCATCATTCCTAACAGAACTTGCCAACATTATATGCTAGTTTTATAGATATGTACAGTAGAGTCTCGCTTATCCAACGTAAACGGGCCGGCAGAACGTTGGAAAAGCGAATATGTTGGATAATAAGAAATATTAAGTAAAAGCCTATTAAACATTAAATTAGGTTATGATTTTACAAATTAAGCACCAAAACATCCTGTTATACAACAAATTTGACAGAAAAAGTAGTTCAATATGCAGTAATGCTACGTAGTAATTACTGTATTCACGAATTTAGCACCAAAATATCACGATATATTGAAAACATTGACTACAAAAATGCGTTGGATAATCCAGAATGTTGGATAAGTGAATGTTGGATTAGTGAGACTCTACTGTACTAGCTTTGCCCGGCCGCGCGTTGCTGTGGCTTATGCCTTCAGAGTGTTGCTCTTTATTTACTGTCCTGATTTTAGAGATTATATTGTTCTGTATTATTATATCACAGTCATTATTACATATTATATTTATAATCTTATATTATCTGCATAGAACTGGATTATATGAGGCCCCTTCTACACAGCTGTATAAAATGCACACTGAAGTGGATTATATGGCAGTGTGGACTCAAGATAATCCAGTTCAAAGCAGATAATATAAGATTATAAATGGGTTATATAGCTGTGTGGAAGGGCCTTGAGTCTACACTGCCATATACTGTAATCCAGTTAAAATCTGATAATCTGTATTTTATAGGCAGTGTGGAAGAGGCCTAAGTGAGGCCTAACTCTGCCTGTCCCCTGGGCTGAGAGGGTTGCGAGGAGACCAAGTGGGCGGAGCTTAGCCTTCTAATTGGCAGCAATTGGATAAAAACAGTTATTCCTCTCCCTCTAATTAGGACTTTATTTTTCTTTTCTTTTTGTTGTATGAATGTAGAGGCATGGATGAGGGGTTGTGCTGCCAAGTTTAGTGTTTCTGGGGTGTGTAGTTTTGTTGTTTTGTCCTAGGCCGAAATTTCATTACCCTTTTATATATATAGATATACAGTAGAGTCTCACTTATCCAAGATAAACGGGCCAGCAGAATGTTGGATAAGCGAATATCTTGGAAAATAAGGAGGGATTAAGGAAAAGCCTATTAAACATCAAATTGGGTTATGATTTACAAATTAAGCACCAAAACATAATGTTTTACAACAAATTTGACAGAAAAAGCAGTTCAATACGCAGTAATGTTATGTTGTAATTACTGTATTTACGAATTTAGCACCAAAATATCACGATGTATTGAAAACGTTGACTACAAAAATGCTTTGGATAATCCAGAATGTTGGATAAGTGAATGTTGGATAAGTGATACTCTACTGTATATGTAAATATATATATACACACACACATATATGTGTGTGTGTGTGTGTGTATATATATATACACAATATAATTTACAATAATGTATAATAATTATAACATATTGTATATACATATAATATTCATAATATTATATTGTAATACGATATAATACTAATAATACAATATAATCATATTAATTATTTATTATATTTTACATGTAATATTACTAATAATATTACGATATATGGATACAGTACAATATAGTAATTTATTACCAGTATTGTACTATGCTAATAATATAATATTGTATTTAAATTTAATTTGTAAGCCGCTCTGAGAATGTAGCAAATAAATAAATAAAAAACTTGTGGAAGTTGCAGTCCAAAACACCTGGAAGACCCAAGTTGTCCCAGGCCTGATCTACACTGTATAATTAATGCACTTTGATACTACTTTAACTAAAGCGCCTTCTTCTTTGCAAGGTAAATTTGGACATTTTCCCCTTGTCCTACATTCTTATGTCTCGAGACCTTGCCAAACTGCAACTCCAAGGGTTTCACAGCACTGAGAGAAACTAAAGTGGTGTGGAACTGCATCCATTCGACAGTGTAGATCCACTCCAGACAGTTTTCTTTCAGAGCTTCACCTTGCATTTGATGGTTCTATCTTTGTGTATTTTCCAAACATTGCAAACATTTCCAGGGCGGCTAAAGCAAACACGACAACGTTCCTCTCCGAACCACTGCTGCAGGGAAAGCAAACAGACTTTGAATACATTTGAATGGTTTCAAACTGCGAATCTTGTAATACTGTTTATATTTAATTTGCATAATTGTATATTTTAAATTGCATGCTAATGCTTTTCTATAAGGTGCTTTGAGTCTCCTTCGGGAGAGATCAAGAGATGTATAATAATAATAATAATAATAATAATAATAATAATAATAATAATAATAATAATGATAATAATAAAAACCAGTACAAGAAAACCGCACTACAAACTAGAGCTGACAGCTGGCACAACAAAACATTGCATGGAAAGTTCCTTGACAAAACTGAAGGAAAAGCTGAGAAGGAGAAGACCTGGCTCTGGCTCACGAATGGGACCCTGAAGAAGGAGACAGAAGGCCTGATCCTTGCAGCCCAGAACATCAGAACAAAGGCAATTAATAATAATAATAATAATAATAATAATAATAATAATAATAATAATAATAATAATAGAAGACCTGGCTCTGGCTCACGAATGGGACCCTGAAGAAGGAGACAGAAGGCCTGATCCTTGCAGCCCAGGAGCAAGCCATCCGGACAAAGGCAATTAATAATAATAATAATAATAATAATAATAATAATAATAATAGAAGACCTGGCTCTGGCTCACGAATGGGACCCTGAAGAAGGAGACAGAAGGCCTGATCCTTGCAGCCCAGGAGCAAGACATCAGGACAAAGGCAATTAATAATAATAATAATAATAATAATAATAATAATAGAAGACCTGGCTCTGGCTCACGAATGGGACCCTGAAGAAGGAGACAGAAGGCCTGATCCTTGTAGCCCAGGAGCAAGACATCAGGACAAAGGCAATTAATAATAATAATAATAATAATAATAATAGAAGACCTGGCTCTGGCTCACGAATGGGACCCTGAAGAAGGAGACAGAAGGCCTGATCCTTGCAGCCCAGGAGCAAGCCATCCGGACAAAGGCAATTAATAATAATAATAATAATAATAATAATAATAGAAGACCTGGCTCTGGCTCACGAATGGGACCCTGAAGAAGGAGACAGAAGGCCTGATCCTTGCAGCCCAGGAGCAAGCCATCCGGACAAAGGCAATTAATAATAATAATAATAATAATAATAATAATAATAGAAGACCTGGCTCTGGCTCACAAATGGGACCTTGAAGAAGGAGACAGAAGGCCTGATCCTTGCAGCCCAGGAGCAAGACACCAGGACAAAGGCCATTCAGGCCAAGATCGAAAAATCAGCTGATGACCCAAAATGCAGACTGTGCAAAGAAACCGACGAAACCATTGATCATATCCTCAGCTGCTGTAAGAAAATCGCACAGACAGACTACAAACAGAGGCACAACCATGTGGCCCAAAGGATTCACTGGAACTTATGCCTCAAGTACCACCTCCCAGCAGTAAAGAACTGGTGGGATCACAAACCTGCAAAAGTATTGGAAAATGAGCATGTGAAGATACTGTGGAACTTCTGAATGCAGACTGACAAAGTTCTGGAACACAACACACCAGATATCACAGTTGTGGAAAAGAACAAGGTTTGGATCATTGATGTCGCCATCCCAGGTGAAAAACAACAGGAAAAACTCAACCGCTCTCAGGACCTCAAGATTGAACTTCAAAGACTCTGGCAGAAACCAGTGCAGGTAGTCCCGGTGGTGATGGGCACACTGGGTGCCGTGCCAAAAGATCTCAGCCGGCATTTGGAAACAATAGACGTTGACAAAATCACAATCTGCCAACTGCAAAAGGCCACCCGACTGGGATCTGCACGCATCATCCGAAAATACATCACACAGTCCCAGACACTTGGGAAGTGTTCGACTTGTGATTTTGTGATACGAAATCCAGCATATCTATCTTGTTTGCTGTGTCATAAAATAATAATAATAATAATAATAATAATAATAATAATAATTTATTCTTATATCCCGCCCCATCTCCCCAAGGGGACTTGGGGTGGCTTACAAAGAGACCATGCTCAAACAATATAAAAATACAACAGTAAATCCAAACACAGTAATAAATACATCGAGAAAAAGCATACAACAACAATTTAAAAACAATTAAAATATGTTCCATGCCATATATATATATAATATATATATTAGCTGTGCCCAGCCACGCGTTGCTTTGGTGAAGTATGGTGGTATGGGAAATAAAATAATAATAATAATAATAATAATAATAATAATAATAATAATAATAATAAAAAGTGCTTTTAGGGTGTTTTAAAGATGTTTTTTAAAGATGTTTTTAAGATGTTTTTTAAATTGTTGATTTTAGCCGGTTCTTGTAAGCCGCTCCGAGCCCTAGGGGAGTGGCGGCATATAAGTTTGAAAAATAAATAAATAAATAAATAAATAACTTTATTTATACCCCGCCACCATCTCCCCAACGGGGACTCGGGGCGGCTTACATGGGGCCATGCCCAGAACAATACAAAATCACAAAATATAAATAGAACAACAAATCATAACACATTAAACAATACAATAAAAGATAATATACACTACATTAAGCAAAATCAAAAGAACAATAAATATCTTATATTATCTGCTTATAACTGGATTCTAAGTTCTGAGGCCCGTTCTACACAGCTGTATAAAATGCACACTGAAGTGGATTATATGGCAGTGTGGAGTCAAGATATTCCAGTGCAAAGCAGATAATATAAGATTCTAAATGGGTTATATAACTGTGTGGAAGGGCCTTGAGTCTGCACTGCCATATAATCCAGTTCAAATCAGATAATTTATATTTTATAGGCAGTGTGGAAGAGGCCTAAGTGAGGCCTAACTCTGCCTGTGCCCTGGGATGAGTGGGTTGCTAGGAGACCTTTTTTTTTTTTTGCCGTCAGGATCATATTCGGATGCTTTTTTCAATTGTGGAAGTGACTTTTGCATCATTTCCAGGCCATGGTTGCATGTGCCTACATTCAGGTGCCAGGAGAGATTCCCGGGCTCCTGTCTGCAAAGCTTTGTGCAATCCCCTTTGCATTTGCTCCTTGCCAATATCAACATAGACTTTTGTGCTTTGTGGTTGGTGCCACGTGGATTTGTAAACAGCAAAGTACAACCGTTGTGAATCCAGATGAACCCAATTGCGGTCCAGAAACTTGTATTTCCCAACTCTGAAGTCTATCGTGGGGCATCTATGCGCTCGAATGATATCACTCGGCACATGCTCAGATCTATCTGCAGGATTCGGTTTTGTAGATTTAAATCTAGGCTTATGGAAGCTGCAAGCTCTGGTTGCATGGGAAACGAGATGAAAGGCACTCCGCACATGCTCAGAAACCCTGCTCAAACCCATCTGCAGCTCCAATTTGGAACTCCTGCCTCTTAGGCCCTCTGAACATGTGCAGAGTGCTCCGTTTCTGGTTTCATGGGAATGAGATAAAAAGAGATCTATCTGCGGAATTTGGTTTTGTAGCTTTAAATCTCAAACTTATCCAGAGGTCTTTGAGTTGACGTTCTGACTCTGGAACCCAAGTGGTTTCATGGGAAGGAGATGCGAAGCACTCTGCACATGCTCAGGAGCCTTGCTCCAACCCAGCTGCAGCTCCAGCTTGGAACTGCTGCCTCTTAGGCCCTCTGAGCATGTGCAGAGTGCTCTTTTTATGGAGAAGGCAAAACTAGTTTTGTGGGAATGGGATGAATAACACTCTGCACATGCTCACTTTGGAAGCCTTAAATTCCAGGCTTAGGGGGCCGGCAAGCTCTGGTTGCATGGGAAGCGAGGTGAAGAACACTCTGCACATGCTCAGAGGCCCTGCTCAAGCCTATCTAATCTTTGAGTTGATGTTGTGACTCTGAAACCCAACTGGTTTTGTGGGAATGAGATGCAAGGCACTCTGCACATGCTCACAAGCCTCGCTCAGACCTGTGTGCAGCTCCAACCTGGAACTCCTGCCTCTTAGGCTCTCTGAGCATGTGCAGAGTCCTTTTTTTAATGAGGAAGGCCAACTGGTTTAGTGGGAGTGAGATGAAAAGCACTCTGCACATGCACAGAGATACTTTGTGGGTCTATATGCAGACTTACTTTGGAAACCTTAAATTCCAGGCTTATGGGGCCGGCAAGCTCTGGTTGCATGGGAAACGAGATGAAAAGCACTCTGCGCATGCTCAGAGGCCCTCTTCAAACCTGTCTAGAAGCTTTGAGTTGATGTTCTGACTCTGAAGCCCAAGTGGTTTCGTGGGAAGGAGATGCAAAGCACTCTGCACATGCTCAGAAGCCCTGCTCAAACCCATTTGCAGCTCCAATTTGCAACTCCTGCCTCTTAGGCCCTCTGAGCATGTGCAGAGTGCTTTTATGGAGAAGGCAAAACTGGTTTCATGGGAAGGAGATTAAAAGCACTCTGCACATGCTCAGAAGCCATGCTCAGATCTATTTGCAGCTTCAACTTTATGAGGAGGGCAAACCAAGGGAGGCAAAAAGCACTCTGCACATGCTCAGAGGCCCTGCTCAGATCTATCTGCAGCTTCAACTTTATGATTAGAGCAAACCAAGGGAGGCAAAAAGCACTCTGTACATGCTCAGAGGCCGTGCTCAGATCTATCTGCAGCTTCAACTTTATGAGGAGAGCAAACCAAGGGAGGCAAAAAGCACTCTGTACATGCTCAGAGGCCGTGCTCAGATCTATCTGCAGCTTCAACTTTATGAGGAGAGCAAACCAAGGGAGGCAAAAAGCACTCTGTACATGCTCAGAGGCCGTGCTCAGCTCTATCTGCAGCTTCAACTTTATGAGGAGGGCAAACCAAGGGAGGCAAAAAGCACTCTGCACATGCTCGGAGTCCCCCCTTTTCAACTTTTCTTGCCTTGGTGACTTTGTTATATGTTGCTAGATGTCTTATCTCATTGAGACGGGAAGCTTTCGAGCCCTGGAATTGCGTGTTGGCGAAATAAACGCATTGACCTAAATACGATTTTTTGCCTCTCCTATGTAGAATTAAATACATTCAAATATCCGCTGAGCTTTCCGAAATGCCGATTTGGAGTCATCTTGGAAGAAAAGGATCCAAGGGATGCAAACGCAGCAAATGGGAGATTTGCAGAATTATTTTTAGGGCCTTGCAACGCTAGAAATTAAGGGATCGAGTGACAATTGCAGAAAAAGGTGGCAAGAATGCCCTCTTTATTATTATTATTTTGCTTCCTTTGGCAATAAAAGATTTTGTGTTCCAATGCAATGTCTTTTTTTGATAATCTCCATAAATCCCTTCTCTTGTGACAATATCCTTTCGGGCCTTTTCCCTTTTGAATGAGACATTCATTCGCTTTGTTTGTTGTGTGTGGCATTGGTTACTGGAAACAGCAGAAAACCGAAAGGGAAAAATCGGATTTCCTTTCTTTTGTCCCCGATTTGGGACGGGGATTTATATGTATTTGTTTTGTCGCCTTGGCACATGGGTTTTGGAGTCCGCATTTGAATGAATGCATCAGGATAAATGCAGCCCAAAACCAGTCATTTCACCAAACTGTACTTTGAGGGCTTCTTATAGGGTTGCCGAAACCCTGGATAAGGTTGCAGTCCCTTTAAATACCAGGTAGAAAAGGTGTTTCAACAGGTATTAATTGCCTTCTGCACAATTTAAAGGAGCACGAACCCTGCAACGTTTTCATTGAGTCCTGGATTGTTTTAATTAAAGGTGCACGAGTCCCAAAATGGCTTTATTAATGACTTATTATTATTATTATCAACACAACGACGTTGTATGGCACAGCAAACAAGATAGATATGCTGGATTTCGTTTCGCAAAACCACAAGTCGAACACTTCCCAAGTGTCTAGGACTGTGTGATGTATTTTCTGATGATGCGTGCAGATCCCAGTAGGGTGGCCTTTTGCAGTTGGCAGATGGTGATTTTGTCAATGTCTATTGTTTCCAAATGCCGGCTGAGATCTTTTGGCACAGCACCCAGTGTGCCCATCACCACCGGGACCACCTGTACTGGTTTCTGCCAGAGTCTTTGAAGTTCAATCTTGAGGTCCTGATAGCGGCTGAGTTTTTCCTGTTGTTTTTCATCTATGCGACTGTCACCTGGGATGGCAACATCAATGATCCAAACCTTGTTCTTTTCCACAACTGTGATGTCTGGTGTGTTGTGTTCCAGAACTTTGTCAGTCTGAATTCGGAAGTCCCACAATATCTTTGCATGTTCATTTTCCACAACCTTTGCAGGTTTGTGATCCCACCAGTTCTTTGCTGCTGCGAGGTGGTACTTGAGGCATAAGTTCCAATTAATCATTTGGGCCACATAGTTGTGCCTCTGTTTGTAGTCTGTCTGTGCGATTTTCTTACAGCAGCTGAGGATATGATCAATGGTTTCGTCGGTTTCCTTGCACAGTCTGCATTTTGGGTCATCAGCTGATTTTTCAATCTTGGCCTTAATTGCATTTGTTATTTGTTGTTATTATTATTATTATTATTATTATTATTATTATTATTATTATTATTAGCGACATTTATATACCGCCCTTCTCACCCCGAAGGGGACTCAGGGCGGTTTACAAGTATATATACATACAATATATTATATTATACAACTACATTGCAATATTATTAGTAATATTGCTTGTAATATAAATATACAATTATAATAGTGAATTATAATTATTATTACATTGTATTACAACATAATATTATTATTAATATTAATATTATATATATTCATGTGTATGACCTGAGAACTGTTATAATTAAAGGTACAGGAATCCTGGGATGCCTTTATTAATTATATATGCCCCCAGAACCATTATAATTAAAGGTGCAAGAGCCCTGGGATGGCTTTATTAATTATATATGCCCCTAGAACAGTGATAATTAACAGTGCATGAGTCCTAGTATGCTTTTATTAATTATATATGCCCCCAGAACCATTATAATTAAAGGTGTATGAGTCCTGAGATGGTTTTATTAATTATACAGTAGAGTCTCACTTATCCAACACTCACTTATCCAACGTTCTGGATTATCCAACGCATTTTTGTAGTCAATGTTTTCAATATGTCGTGATATTTTGGTGCTAAATTTGTAAATACAGTAATTACTACATAGCATTACTGCGTATTGAACTACTTTTTCTGCCAAATTTGTTGTCTAACATGATGTTTTGGTGCTTCATTTGTAAAATCATAACCTAATTTGATGTTTAATAGGCTTTTCCTTAATGCCTCCTTATTATCCAACATATTCACTTATCCAACATTCTGCCGGCCCGTTTATGTTGGATAAGTGAGACTCTACTGTATATGCCCCCAGAACTGTTATAATTAAAGGTGCAAGAGCCCTGGGATGGCTTTATTAATTATATATGCCCCCAGAACAGTTATAATTAAAGGTGCATTAATCCTAGTATGAATTTAATTATGACCCCAGAACCGTTATAATTAAAGGTGCAAGAGCCCTGGAATGACTTTATTAATTTTATATGACCCCAGATTGTTATACTTAAAGGTGTAAGAGCCCTGGAATGCCTTTATTAATTATATATGCCCCCAGAACCGTTATAATTAAAGGTGCATGAGTCTTGGAATGGCTTTATTAATTATATATGCCCCCAGAACAGTTATAATTAAATGTGCATGAGTCCTGGAATACCTTTATTAATTATATATGACCCCAGAACAGTGATAATTAAAGGTGCACAAGTCCTGGAATGGCTTTATTAATTTTATATGACCCCAGACTGTTATAATTAAAGGTGCAAGAGCCCTGGAATGGCTTTATTAATTATATATGCCCCCATAACAATGATAATTAAAGGTTCATGAGTCCTGGGATGGCTTTATTAATTATATATGTCCCCAGAACAGTTATAATTAAAGGTGCAAGAGCCCTGGGATGGCTTTATTAATTATATATGCCCCCAGAACAGTTATAATTAAAGGTGCATTAATCCTAGTATGAATTTAATTATGACCCCAGAACCGTTATAATTAAAGGTGCAAGAGCCCTGGAATGACTTTATTAATTTTATATGACCCCAGATTGTTATACTTAAAGGTGTAAGAGCCCTGGAATGCCTTTATTAATTATATATGCCCCCAGAACCGTTATAATTAAAGGTGCATGAGTCTTGGAATGGCTTTATTAATTATATATGCCCCCAGAACAGTTATAATTAAATGTGCATGAGTCCTGGAATACCTTTATTAATTATATATGACCCCAGAACAGTGATAATTAAAGGTGCACAAGTCCTGGAATGGCTTTATTAATTTTATATGACCCCAGACTGTTATAATTAAAGGTGCAAGAGCCCTGGAATGGCTTTATTAATTATATATGCCCCCATAACAATGATAATTAAAGGTTCATGAGTCCTGGGATGGCTTTATTAATTATATATGTCCCCAGAACAGTTATAATTAAAGGTGCAAGAGCCCTGGAATGGCTTTATTAATTATATATGCCCCCAGAACCGTTATAATTAAAGGTGTAAGAGTCCTGGGATGGCTTTATTAATTATATATGACCCCAGAACAGTTATAATTAAAGGTGCAAGAGCCCTGGAATGCCTTTATTAATTATATATGCCCCCAGAACCGTTATAATTAAAGGTGTATGAGTCCTAGAATGGTTTTATTAATTATAATATGACCCCAGAACTGTTATAATTAAAGGTGTAAGAGTCCTGGGATGCCTTCATTAATTATATATGCCCCCAGAACCGTTATAATTAAAGGTGCAAGAGCCCTGGAATGGCTTTATTAATTTTATATGACCCTAGAACCATTATAATTAAAGGTGAAAGAGCCTTGGAATGGCTCTATTTATTATATATGACCCCAGACTGTTATAATTAAAGGTGCAAGAGCCCTGGAATGGCTTTATTAATTTTATATGACCCTAGAACCGTTATAATTAAAGGTGCAAGAGCCCTGGAATGGCTTTATTAATTATATATGACCCCAGAACTGTTATAATTAAAGGTGCAAGAGCCCTAGAATGGCTTTATTAATTTTATATGACCCTAGAACCGTTATAATTAAAGGTGCAAGAGCCCTGGAATGGCTTTATTAATTATATATGACCCCAGAACAATTATAATTAAAGGTGCATGAGTCCTGGAATACCTTTATTAATTACTAGCTGTGCCCGGCCACGCGTTGCTGTGGCTAGGACTTAATTTTTCTTTTCTTTTTGTTGTATGAACATAGAGGCGTGGATGAGAGGTTGTGCTGTCAATTTTCAAGGTTGTGAGGCGTTTAGTTTAGTTGTTTTGTCCGGTGCCGTGATTCCATTACCCTTTTATATATATAGATAGATGTCCCCAGAACAGTGATAATTAAAGGTGCACGAGTCCTGGGATGGCTTTATTAATTACATATGCCCCCAGAACAGTTATAATTAAAGGTGTAAGAGTCCTGGAATGGCTTTATTAATTATATCTAACCCCAAGAACTGTTATAATTAAAGGGGAAGGAGCCCTGGGCTGTTTTAATTAAAGACATAGGAGCCACAGAGTATTTTTTTATTACAGATGCATTGAGTCCAGGACTGTTTTAATTAAAGGCGCATGAGCCCTGGACTGTTTTTTCTTGGTTCTTTGCAGACCTCAGGTGCGCCACTCCTTTTTGTCTTCCTGAAGGTTTGTATGTGCGTGTATATATATGTGTGTGTGTGTGTGTGTATCCCATTTCCTGCAAAGCAGGTGAATGTGGAAAATGCTCAGCAGGTTTCTTTGGTATTCATTCCCTGGGCAATAAACCTCCAAGTGTTTGTTTTTTTTATCTCAGAATCAGATAAGCGGCTGTGAACTTGGCTGCCTGAGCATGGAAAAAAGGGAGCTGTGGCTTGTTTGCCTCAAGGCGGGTTAGAGTTCTTCCTTGTACGTATCACTCTCGATAACAGACCCGCTCTTTGACCCGCTTTGCTTTCGGTTCTCCCAGGCCCAGAAGGCATTCCTGCAAAGAGCATCATGCCCTTTGGATGCCCAGTGATCCCTCGGAGAAGTTGCAAGCACCCAGAACCAGGCAGGTAGCGGATCCGGGATCCCGTTGACGTCTCCAAGGATGCCGAAAGTGGGCTTGCAGAAGGGACCTCTCCCACTGGAGTCTCAGCCGCATTGGATGCCAGAATTGGATGCTCAGGACCTGCGCACGGCGTCTGTGGAAAGGCGCATCAGGTGGGAGAAGTTTCATATTTATATGGAGATATATGCCATATTTTCTCTATTCTAAGACACCATCGATTCTGAGAGATGCACTAATACCGTGTTTCCCCGAAAATAAGACAGTGTCTTATATTAATTTTTGCTCCCAAAGATGTGCTAGGTCTTATTTTCAGGGGATGTCTTATTTTTCCATGAAGATGAATGCACATGTATTGTTGAACAAAAAAGAACATTTATTACAGTACAGTAGTTGTCATCACAAACCAGCATAACCAGACAAATTGTGAATCCTATCAAGAATTTCTTGTTACTACCATTATTTCCATGTACAACTGGTATGTACATTTACCAATCCTGCATGCTCTGGTGTTCATGCTTCCAAACAAAAACGTTGCTAGGTCTTACTTTCGGGGGAGGCCTTATATTTAGCAATTCAGCAAAACTTCTACTAGGTCTTATTTTTCGGGGATGTCTTATTTTCAGGGAAACAGGGTATGTGCTTATTCATGTATTACTGTATATATTTGAGTATATTTATTTATTTACAGTATTTATATTCCGCCCTTCTTTCTCACCCCGAAGGGGACTCAGGGCGGATCACATTATGTACATACAGGGCAAACATTCAATGCCCATAAACACATCGAACCAAGACAGAGACAGACGCAGAGGCAATTTAACCTTCTCCTGAGGGGATGTTCGATTCTGGCCACAGGGGGGAGTAGCTGCTTCATCATCCACTCTGATGGCACTTCCTCATTCCAACGTTGTAAATTAGTTAAACTTGCCTCCCCACTTTTATAAGTGGTACCTTATTTCCTACTTGATAGATGCAACTATCTTTCGGGTTGCTAGGTCAGCAACGAGCAGGGGCTATATTTTATTTTTAATTGACGGGTGCTCACCCCGCCATGGGCTGGCCTCGAACTCATGACCTCATGGTCAGAGTGATTTATTGCAGCTGCTCAACAGCCTGTGCCACAGCCCGGCCTCGGCCTAGTTTTAGACTAAAAAAACCCCGCTCGGCTTATACTCGGGTGAGGGTCCTGGTTGGCTTATATTTGGGTCAGCTTATACTCGAGAATATATGGTACATTTATTATTTTTCTCAATTATTGTTGCTACTATTACATTTATTTTACTCTATTTTTATTATTATTAATAATACATTTATTATTTCGCTCTGATCTTATTATTATTATTGCATTTATTGTTTTACTCTATTTATTATTATATGTATTATTTTCCTGTATTTTTTATTATTATTACATGTATTATTTTACTCTATTATTATTAAAAGGATACATAAGCACATTTACATTGAAGAAGATGAGAATAATGATTTGACAGTCTTATCTTAAATTTGAGCTTTATGTTCAAAAACATTTAACCTACTGATGCCTCAATTAATGTAATTTTATTGGTATCTATTTTTATTTCTGAAATTTACCATCCTCGGCTTATACTGGAATCAATGTTTTCCCAGTTTATTTGTGGTAAAATTAGGTTCCTCGGCTTATATTCTGGTTGGCTTATACTCGAGTATATACGGGTATATACTTATATGGAGATATATACCGTATTTACTCTAAGACGCCATAAATTGTAAGTGGCGCACTAATGTGTGCTTGTTTGGTATCATATATTTATATGGAGATATTTACCATATTTTCTCTATTCTAAGATGCCGACAAAATTAAGAGGCACACTAATTTTAGAACTATATATATATATAATATATAATACTAATATTATGCTATACTAATATATTGTATATACAGTAGAGTCTCACTTATCCAACGTTCTGGATTGTCCAACGCATTTGAAAACATTGACTACAAAAATACCTTGGATAATCCAGAACGTTGGATAAGCGAATGCTGGATGAGACTCTACTGTAATATAATGTAATACAATATTATACTAATACAATATATTAATTCTATATTATATATTAAATGTAATATCACTAATAATATTACCATATAATGATATAGTACAATACTAGCTGTGCCTGGCCACGCGTTGCTGTGGCGAAGTATGAGGCCCCTTCTACAGAGCTGGATAAAACGCACACTGAAGTGGATTATATGGCAGTGTTGAGTTGAGATAATCCAGTGCAAAGCAGATAATCCAGTTCAAAGGCCGGGCTGTGGCACAGGCTGGAAAGCAAGCCAGCTGCAAGAAATCACTCTGACCTAGAGGTCATGAGTTTGAGGCCAGCCCGTGCCTGCGTCTTGTCTCTGTCTCTGTTCTATGTTATGGCATTGAATGTTTGCCTTTATGTGTGCAGTGTGATCTGCCCTGAGTCCTCTTCGGGGTGAGAAGGGCAGAATATAAATGCTGTAAATAAATAAATAAATAATATAAGATTCTAAATGGGTTATATAGCTGTGTGGAAGGGCCTTGAGTCTACACTGCCATATAATCCAGTTCAAATCAGATAATCTGTATTTTATAGGCAGTGTGGAAGAGGCCTAAATGAGGCCTAACTTTGCCTGTCCCCTGGGCTGAGTGGGTTGCTAGGAGACCCAGTGGGCGGAGCTTAGCCTTCTAACTGGCAGCAATTGGATAAAAACAATTATTCCTCTCCCTCTAATTAGGACTTTATTTTTCTTTCCTTTTTGTTGTATGAACGTAGAGGCATGGATGAGGGGTTGTGCTGCCAAGTTTAGTGTTTCTGGAATGTGTAGTTTTGTTGTTTTGTCCTAGGCCGAAATTTCATTACCCTTTTATATATATAGATAGTAATGTAATGCTTTATTGTGTTATGCTAATAATATATTGTACAGTAGAGTCCCACTTATCCAACATTCGCTTATCCAACATTCTGGATTATCCAACACATTTTTGTAGTCAATGTTTTCAATACATCATGATATTTTGGTGCTAAATTTGTAAATACAGTAATTACTACGTAGCATTCCTGCATATTGAACTTTTTCTGCCAAATTTGTTGTATAACACGATGTTTTGGTGCTTAATTTGTAAAATCATAACCTAATTCAATGTTTAATAGGCTTCTCCTTAATCTCTCCTTATTATCCAACATATTCGCTTATCCAACATTCTGCCGGCCCGTTTATGTTGGATAAGTGAGACTTTACTGTATGTATATATATATATATATATATATATATATATAATACTAATATTATGCTATACTAATAATATAATATATTGTATATACTTACAATATTGACAATAATTCTATTATGTAATACAATATAATAATACACTATTTTAATTGTATATTATATATTACATGTAATACTACCAATAATATTGCAGTCTAGTGGTATAGTACAATATAGTAATATATAATGCTTATATTGTGCTATGCTAATAATATAATATATTGTATATACAGTAGAGTCTAACTTATCCAAGCCTCGCTTATCCAACGTTCTGGATTATCCAATGCATTTTTGTAGTCAATGTTTTCAATATATCATGATATTTTGGTGCTAAATTCGTAAATACAGTAATTACTACATAGCATTACTGCGTATTGAACTACTTTTTCTGTCAAATTTGTTGTTAAACATGATGTTTTAGTGCTTAAATCATAACATAATTTGATGTTTAATAGGCTTTTCCTTAATGCCTCCTTATTATCCAAGATATTTGCTTATCCAAACTTCTGCTGGCCCGTTTGGCTTGGATAAGTGAGACTCTACTGTACATGGAAATCTCTAAATATTTATATGTATATAGGATTTGCAAAGGCTTGCAAACATATGAGGGGGAAATTCATATGTAAAATTAATGTATATAGATAGATATAAATGTAAAGGAACATAGGGATTGCAAAGGCTTGCAGGGGGAAATGCTTATATATCTGTAGCAGAGATTAACAAATATTTCAGGGGAAAATGTTTTTATAAGGTTAATGGGTGTGTGTGTATATATATATATATTCTTCCTGACTTGCAAGGGCTTCTTTCCCTTTTCAAAACATTCCCTTGGTTAAGAGCGAGGGAGGCTTTGGAAAAATAAACACTGATAAGGGAGGGTAAGATGAGAAATAAATATATCAGCCTCCAGGCTCCACTGTCGGCTTGACCTTGACCCCATTATAAGCCAGGGGAGGCTTTTTTCAGCTCATAAAAAGGGCTGAAAAACTCGCTTATCTTCGAGTATATACGGTAAATTACAGATGACATCACTCAAATAGGAACTCCTAAAACAACTTCTGCTTTGGCTTTGGCTCAGCACTAAGATGACCGCATCTAATGCACAGGCATCCTCATTTTGTCAAGGCGATTTAGCCAAAAAAAGGTGAGCATTAGATTTGAGTCAATAGAGTACCGGTAGTTATCTTTGGTTATGGTTATTTCATTCTGTGATCCACTCCTTGCTCGCAAACCAGGCAGGACGAGGCATGGCAGCTCCAGAAGACCCTCCAAGACATGATTTTCCAATTCCGGGACTGGCTGCGCTTAGCCGAAGCGATGGCCTCGTCCCCGGCCTCTTCCCAGGTCTCTTTCGCCCGTTCCAAGAAAGAGCTCCAAAGGTTCGAGGTAAGAAGAAACCACCTTCTTCCCATGTTGAGGTTTGTAAAGACACCGTTATATATGGGTTAACTGGAAAAGTATATACTCGAGTATAAGCCAACCTGAATATAAGCCGAGGCACCTAATTTTACCACAAAAAACTGGGAAAACTTATTGACTCGGTATAAGCCGAGGATGGGAAATGCAGCAGCTACTGGTAATTTTCAAAAATAAAAATAGATACAGTAGAGTCTCACTTATCCAACATAAACGGGCTGGCAGAACATTGGATAAGTGAATATGTTGGATAATAAGGAGATTAAGAAAAAGCCTATTAATCAAAATAGGTTATGATTTCACAAATTAAGCACCAAAACATCATGTTATACAACAAATTTGACAGAAAAAGTAGTTCAATACGCAGTAATGCTATGTAGTAATTACTGTATTTACGAATTTAGCACCAAAATATTACAATGCATTGAAAACACTGACTACAAAAATGTGTTGGATAATCCAGAATGTTGAATAAGTGAGACTCTACAGTAATAATAAAATTACATTGTTGTAATTGAGGCATCAGTAGGTTAAATGTTTTTGAATATTTACATAAAACTGTAATTTAAGATGAGACTGTCCAACTCTGATTAAATCATTATCTTAACCTTCTTCAATGTAAATGTGATTGCGTATCCATCCAGTAATAAATACACAAAAATAATAAATGTAATAATAATAGAGTAAAATAATAAATGTCATAATAATAATAATAATAATAATAATAATAATAATAATAATAATACATAGAGTAAAATAATAAATGTAATCATAACAATAATAGAGAAAAAATAATAAATTATGTATATACTCGAGTATAAGCCAACCCCAATATAAGCCGACCGGGACCCTCACTTGAGTATGAGCCAAGGGGGGCTTTTTCAGCCTTAAAAAAGGACTGAAAAACTAGGCTTATACTTGAGTATATATGGTAAATGCAAAAAGCTGATTGTGAGCCTGCGAAGAATAATAATAATAATAATAATAATTTATTTCTAGACCACCCTCTCTCCCAAGAGGGACTCAGGGTGTTAACATACATATATGCATGTATTCAGTGCCACAATATCTTCATTAATATCAAAAGTATAAAATGACAATAACATACACATTATAATAAAAATTCCACATTAGATAAACAATAAATTTAAACATGACAGTCAGTAAAAACATTATTGCACAGAGCGAGCGAATACCTGGACCAATTTAAGTGACCAAGTTGCTGAAAATGTTCAGTTCTTGTTCTAGTTTCATGGAATTTGGTTATTTTCTCTGCCATGCTAATGGAGAACCGGGTTGAGCAGGTTTTACCTAAGAGTGAGTGTGTGTATGCTGACTGGAAACAGCCAGGAGAGAAGATGACTGCCGACTTTCTGAGGCCCTGTTATTTCTAAGGCACTGAGGCAATTTTACGGACTTTAAAAAGAATTTTATCCTATTGTAAATATCATTGCTCTGTTTGATCTTTTGAAGTTAGTAAAGTTTCTGTTACTCGCACTACAAAGTTGAGTGGCGCGTCATTACACTGCAGGGTAACTTTGGTTCACAGGTGGACGTAAGAGCTTCTATTTAACATCATCTACAGTCCTTTACAGAAACCACCTTCTTCCCAAAGCAGGTCATTTATTGCTATTTGGAGTCGCCTTTTGCTAAATGTTCCTGATAGAAAAAAGGAGAAGCATTTGATAGCCTGGGATCGCAGTCGTTTTATCTCCGGGGCCAAAAACAACAGCGAGCGAACAAGCGAGGCATTTAGGAAGAAGAAAGAGAATACGGCTTTGTTCTCCTTCCATTGACACTTTTTTGGGGGTGAATTCTCCACCTTGGAAACCCTGCTCACCTTGGAGGGAGGAAAACAAAGAATGGCAAGATGGGATAAGTTTTGCTTGGAGATGTTGAAATTGCTCTTGACTCCCAGCCAAAGACCGTTGAATTGCTAGAAGGCTTACATCATGACTTCATAAAGACAGTTTGCCATTCTTCTTCTTCTTTTTTTTTAAAAAAAACATTTTTATTAAGTGTTTTTGAACATAAAAAGAGTGAGAACGATAGTGTCAAAAGTCAGATGCCAATTAGAGAGCAAAACAGAGTTTATTAAAGCAACAGTCCAAAAAATAGCTCAACTAAAAAGACTTAAAACACTTAACTTTCAGTGTTATTAAGTAGAACAAGCGGGTAAAACCCCAAAAAACAAGAACTGGCAAATAATCCATATTAGCCAGAGATATAATCCGGGTTAAACTTAAAGTTCTAGAACTTGACCCAAAAGTTCACAATGGGCTGAAAAACGGAGACATGAACTAAAGCAAGTAGTATTGAAGCCCACAAACCTTTCCCAAAACTCAAAAGTACAAATAGGAGTTCAAAACAAACAAACGCCCAAACTGAGCTAGGGAACCCCCAGTTGAGAGCAGCAAAGCCAGCGAAACAGCGAGATGCTGGCGAGTTCGCAGCAACCGCTGCTGGAACATGCACCAAACCAAGAGTTAAAGGAGCAGACCGGGAAAGCGTCGTCAAGCTGGTCCGAAATCGGGATAAGCAGACAGCGTCGGTATCAGGAGTGAAGGTAGTAGTCAGCAACAGCAGACAGCCACGGAATAGAGAACGACGTCAAGCCACAGATTGAGAGCGAAGAGCAAAGCCAAGTCAAGTTCCAGTCCAAGGTCCAAGGTCCAAGGTCCGAGAGGTTGAAGTCATCCAAGAAGGTCACAACACGAAATGGCACAGAGAGCCAAAGCAACGAGGGCAAACAGCAGCTAATACAAAATAGTAATAACAGTGCAGTCCAGGAAAACCCACACAATTCCAGCCCTCCGTTGTAGAATAACCCAGATTAAACTTACATCCGTTGCAAAGTCCCAGTCCAGTCTTCAGTAACACACACAGGAAACCCAATGGCGCCCAGCAACACCTTGCCACACGCAAGGTATAATGGCCAAACAACCCCAATATATCCAGGTCTCCCTGGGCTTCCAAACTATCCACGCCCAAAGAGCAGGTGTCTCAACTTCTTAATCTGAATCAGAACTCCACACAGCCAATGCCCTTGGGTCAGGTGTTCCGAATTCCTCATCAGAGTCCCAATCATCCTGCCCATGCCCAACTCTATCCACACCTGTGGATCCTCTCTCACTCCTCCAAGCAGACCAAGTGGGATCTGCTTCTGAAGACACCCAAGCTTCCCCATGGGCCCCAATTCGTCCCCAAGCATCTCTGGTGCCCATGCCCAGTCCGTGCCCAATTCCTCCGTTAACACCTGTTCCCCAGCATCCATTTCCACGTCAGGATCCCCACATGAATCCTCCTCAGAATACTCCCCATCAGTCTCCCTGACCCTTTTCCTAAACAAATCCTCCAACGAGCTCTCCTCGCGAGGGTTTTTCCTTCCTCTCCTGATCCCACCACTATCATTCACAGTCTCCGAAGGCGCATTCACAACATATAGTGAATGTAGAAAAAAAGTGAAAAGGGGGGGATGTGATACGAAGAAAGAAAAAGAGAAAAGGAAAAAAAAACCATGGAGATAAAAATAAAAGTTGTCAAAATGAAAGAAAAATATAATAAGTAAAATCTAAAAAAAAAAAGTGTTATAAGAATGTAAAAGACCAATGCTGGAAATACGAAAAACATGTAGGCACATTCTTCCACATGTGGTGGGGATGTAAAACAGCAAAGGAGTATTGAAAAAAAATCGATGAAATGATACAAAAAAACCCATCAAAATAAATATTCAATTGACACCGGAGTACTTTTTATTAGGAATGATTGCCACGAACGTTAACAAGAATCCAGAGATTCTATTTAACTATTTTGTAACAGCAGCCAGAATAGTATATGCAAAGAAGTGGAAATCAACAGAAATAACAAATAAAGAAGAATGGATATTAAAGATTATGGATATAAAGAACATGGATACACTGACATATTACAGTAGAGTCTCACTAATCCAAGCCTCGCTTATCCAAGCCTCTGGATAATCCAAGCCATTTTTGTAGTCAATGTTTCCAATATATCGTGATATTTTGGTGCTAAATTCATAAATACAGTAATTACAACATAACATTACTGCGTATTGAACTACTTTTTCTGTCAAATTTGTTGTATAACATGAAGTTTTGGTGCTTAATTTGTAAAATCATAACCTAATTTGATGTTTAATAGGCTTTTCCTTGATCGGTCCTTATAATCCAAGATATTCGCTTATCCAAGCTTCTGCCGGCCCGTTTAGCTTGGATTAGTGAGACTCTACTGTACTTGAAAACCCATCATGGAAAACCAAAAAAAGAAACAGATTGGACATTACTGACAACTTATATAGAACAAGAGGAACTTTTTACAAAAATACAATGGCGGAGTGGACTTACAATGATAACAAGTACAAAATATTCTATCACCTAGAAGAACAGATGGGAAGTACAATAATTTTTCTTTTTTTTTCTTTTATTTATTTATTTATTTTTCTTTTTGTGTGTCTTGGGTTTTTTTCTAGATTTTACTTATTATATTTTTCTTTCATTTTGACAACTTTTATTTTTATTGCTGTCCTTCTTTCAAGTTGCCAAGAAGGGAGACCAATAAGGAAATTTTCTTTTTGTTTGGAGGGGATTATAGTATCCAGTATTCCCAGACATAGGGGCATATGGTTGGAAGTTGCAATCCAAAAGCAACCTTTTTGTGCTATCCAATAAAGTTGGAACCATTTGTTGTTGTTGTTTTTTTTTAATGTCAGGAGCGACTTGAGAAACTACAAGTTGCTTCTGGTGCGAGAGAATTGGCTGTCCGCAAGGACGTTGCCCAGGGGATGCCCAGATGTTTTGATGTTTTTACCATCCTTGTGTTATGCACCAGCTGCCATGAGGAAGCAGACATCTCTCAGGCCCAGCTTAGGGTCCTAGAGTATCTATTGTTATTAATATTAATATTATTATTAATGCCCATTGTTATGCACCAGCTGCCATGGGGAAGCAGACCTCTCTCAGGCCCAGCTTAGGGTCCCAGAGTATCTATTGTTATTAATATTAATATTATTATTAATGCCCACTGTTATGCACCAGCTGCCATGGGGAAGCAGACCTCTCTCAGGCCCAGCTTAGGGTCCCAGAGTATCTATTGTTATTAATATTAATATTAATATTAACGCCCATTGTTATGCACCAGCTGCCATGGGGAAGCAGACCTCTCTCAGGCCCAGCTTAGGGTCCCAGAGTATCTATAGTTATTAATATTAATATTATTATTAATGCCCATTGTTATGCACCAGCTGCCATGGGGAAGCAGACCTCTCTCAGGCCCAGCTTAGGGTCCCAGAGTATCTATAGTTATTAATATTAATATTATTATTAATGCCCATTGTTATGCACCAGCTGCCATGGGGAAGCAGACCTCTCTCAGGCCCAGCTTAGGGTCCCAGAGTATCTATAGTTATTAATATTAATATTATTATTAATGCCCACTGTTATGCACCAGCTGCCATGGGGAAGCAGACCTCTCTCAGGCCCAGCTTAGGGTCCCAGAGTATCTATAGTTATTAATATTAATATTATTATTAATGCCCATTGTTATGCACCAGCTGCCATGGGGAAGCAGACCTCTCTCAGGCCCAGCTTAGGGTCCCAGAGTATCTATAGTTATTAATATTAATATTATTATTAATGCCCATTGTTATGCACCAGCTGCCATGGGGAAGCAGACCTCTCTCAGGCCCAGCTTAGGGTCCCAGAGTATCTATAGTTATTAATATTAATATTATTATTAATGCCCATTGTTATGCACCAGCTGCCATGGGGAAGCAGACCTCTCTCAGGCCCAGCTTAGGGTCCCAGAGTATCTATTGTTATTAATATTAATATTAATATTAACGCCCATTGTTATGCACCAGCTGCCATGAGGAAGCAGACCTCTCTCAGGCCCAGCTTATTATTATGCTTTGTTTTGTTTCATCCGAAAATGGCATCTTTCGTTTCGTGCATCCGGATGGATGATACTAAACGAATAAATGAATGAAACATATGAAACGAATATCAGGCACATCACTAGAAGAAAGATGGGTAACTAATAATAATAACAATGCCCTCCAGCGTGTGATAGAACCACACTGGAGGAAACCCATCACTATGATTGACATGAGTGAAAAACTATGTTAATGAATTCCTTCTCCTCCAAGGCGCTGCAAAGACAGGTCTCTGACAAGCTGTTGCCTTTGGAAGCCTTGAACCGGCAATACCGTCGGCTGGTGCAGAGAGGCGGCCTTTGCCCCGAAATCAAGTCCCGGGTTCAAGACGTCAACCGGCGTTGGGATGCTTTGAAGATTTGGTCTGCTGTCGTTTCCAAGAGGCTGAAGGTGAGGGGACCTGCGTAGCAACAACTGGCACACAACTGGCACGCATCTACACTGTGGAATGAATGCTTGAAATACAATTGAATTGTCCTCTTTCAGCATGTTCTGAAACAACGGGAAGAGTTTGAATCGGAGCGAGAGACCCTCCGGCTGTGGCTAATGGAATTGGACCTCCGTCTTACTGACGTGGAGCATTTTTCGGGCGGCACATCTTTGGAAAAAATGATCCAGCTGCAGGTAAAATGTGCCGTTGCGCCTGGGGCTATAACTCTTAGCGAAAGAGGCATGGATGTGACATCTTTCCCCAGGGGATTGCTTCTTGCCCTCCTTTAGGGAAACTGGAACTCCCAAGGACCAAAACACTGTAGATAACTCAAAACTGGTTTTATTGTTCACCAAAGGTTATCCCAATAAGCTGGAAGTTTCAAAGGGGTAAAGGAAAGTATACATTACAGTCTTTGGTTGTCTTAAGTCCAAGGAGCTTTGCAGCTGAGAAGCTTTTCCAGGTCCCTCTTTCTCAATGGCTGTGAATGCCGGAGCAATCCTCAGCCTCAGTCCAAATGGCCTATGTTTGAAGACACAGTCTTCCTCTAATGCCAAAGAACTGATTTGAAGGCGCTTGAGACTCCCCAACGTCGTCCAGGTTGACCCTGAACATGAAGCATAAGTCTCAAGGGTAAGAACCTCAGAATTGGTGCTGAGAGAGGTAACTTAATCAAGGGCTTTTAGAGCCAAGTCTCTCTCTCACGTCCATCTGGTAGAAAGCTTGATGGTGGAATGAAAAAGGAAACACTGACCCACTCCAGGAAAGGGTGGAGTCAAACAGTTGAGTTGAGGGAGCAATGTAACTGGTGCAAACAACATTGATTGACAGCTATAAATAACCAATCAGTCCAACTACATTTACAGGGTAAAAAGGCAAAATCAGGCATGATACAATTCAAATCTTGCAGCTTACAGATCCACATATAGATGGCACCACTCGCGCCGTCACAATCATAACCTTTGGTAAAGTATGATCTTCCTGAGAATAACTAAATACTCATATGAGTGCCCATATTATATTTTTATCTTTTATTCCCTACTAGCTTGGGGACTGGTCGGTGCCGGGATTATTAGAAGAAGGTATTGTTTGTTTTGGGATGTGAGGTAATATCACTGAAGTTTGGTCCAGATCAGTTGTTGGCTGTGTTCAGTGCTCTCTTGATAAGGGAAAACTACAACTTCTAGATTCCCAGGGCAGTCACCCCCAAACCCTGCCAGTATTCTCAGTTGACCATGTTGGATCTGCGTGCCAAGTTTGATTCAGATCCGCCGTCGGCTGGGTTCAGCAATCTCTGGATAAGGGTGAACTATAACTCTCAGATCCGAGGGCAATCACCCCGAAACCATGGCACAGTTGGCCATGTTGGGTCTGCGTGCCAAGTTTGGTCTAGATCTGATGTCAGCTGGATTCAGTGCTTTCTGGATAAGGGTGAACTACAACTCCGAAAATCAAGGTCCATTCCCCTAAACCCCTGAAGTATGTTCAGTTGGTCATGGGGCTTCTCTGTAAGAAGTTTGGTCTCGGTCCATTGTCAGTGGTGGTCACAGTATCACTGGATGCAGGTGGACTGCAACTTCCAGAATCAAGGTCCATTACACTTGCAGTGCCCGGCCATATGTTGCTGTGGTGGTATGGGAAATAAAGGAGGCAGAGCCTACCTTTCTGACTGGCAGCCAGGGGGGAGAACGGCTCTTCCTCGTCCTCTGTAATTTGGACTTTATTTTTTTTAGTTTTTTTTTATTGAAAGACATAGATTGGGTGGCTATGTCTTTTGTGGCCAAATTTTGTGTGCTTTGGTTCAGTGGTATTGTTGTTTACTCCATGGGGAAAATGTACATTACATTTTTATATATATAGATTGGTGGACTTTGCAAAACACGAATCAATCTGTCGCTTCTGAGAAAGCTTGTTGTTATCCTCCTCCGCCTTTTCGCCTTTGGGTTTTTTTCCAAAAAAAAGGAGATCATATCTGTAGGAACGTTGTGTTTTGGGTGGACCACACACGGATCCTGCTTATTGAGCGGCTTGTTTTCCGACACCTGGAAGGTTCTATGCAGAGGCGTTGCTCGATCATTTCTGCCGATCACGATGTGCAAATCTAGAGCTTTTTACGCAGCTGTTGTTTTTTTTGTGTGCAATCCACTTCTATCCTGTCTTTTCCCTGCAAAAATGGGAAATGTTAACCTTTTCCGGCTTCTTTGAAGCAAAAATCGTAGCATCATAGTATTGGAAAGGGACCCCAGAGGCCATCCTGTCCAACCCCCTTCCGCCAGGCAGGAAGATACAATCAAAGCCCTCCCGACGGAGGGCCATCGACCCTCATAGACATCTGAAGTTTCATGGGGAGAAATAACACTATATAGGATCACTGAATCCTAAGAGTTGGAAGGGACCCCCAAAGAGGGACATCTAGTCCAGCTCCCTTTTTAAAGCAGGAAGACACCATCAAAGCCCTCCTGGCAGAGGGCCAGCCCACCTTTCCATAATAATAATAATAATAATAATAATAATAATAATAATAATAGGAGCGCCAGTGGCGAAGCGTGTTAAAGCGCTGAGCTGCTGAACTTGCAGACCGAAAGGTCGCAGGTTCAAATCCCGGAAGCGGAGTGAGCTCCCGCTGTTAGCTCCAGCTTCTGCCAACCTAGCAGTTTGAAAACATGCCAATGTGAGTAGATCAATAGGGGAGGTAACAGCGCTCCATGCAGTCATGCCCATAGCCATGAGACCTTGGAGGTGTCTACGGACAACGCCGGTTCTTTGGCTTAGAAATGAGCACCAGCAGCCAGAGTTGGACACGGCTAGACTTAACGTCAGGGGGAAACCTTTACTGTGACTATGTTAGGCTTTCCAAGAGGATGTGCAGGCCAATGCGGAGCGCGTGGACCACTTGCTGGTGCACGGGGAGCGCCTGATCCAGAAGAGCCACCCGGAAGATGCTGAGATCCTGGAAGAGGAGCTGCAGGACCTGAGCTGCTTCTGCCAGGAGGTCTTCCGCAGAGTCTTCCGCTTCCGACGGAGACTGGTCAGCATGAGGCTGGTATGTCAAGGGCAGGTGGTGGCGGACGACCCAATGACAGTCAGCATTCATAGAATCCTAGACTTGGAAGGGACCCCCAAGGACCACCTAGTCCAACCCCCTTTTGCCACGCAGGGAAGCACAATCTGATCCCCCCGACAGATGGCCATCCATCCTCTGTTGGATCACAGAATCCTAGAGTTAGAAGAGACCCCCAAAGGCCATCTTGACAGAACCATCCAGCCTCCGTTGAATCATAAAATCCTAAGAGTCCTTTCCAATCCTATGATTCAACAGAGGCTGGATAGTCGTTCTGCCCAACCCCTTTCCACCATAAGGAAAGACACAGTCAAAACCCTCCCAGCAGATGTTCATCCAACCTATATCATCTATCTGCACTCACATATTTTAGAACCATAGACGAGTTGGAAGAGACCTCCAAAGGCCATCCAGTCTCACCCCATTCTACCACAAAAGAAGACACAATCAAAGCCCTCCTGATAGATGGCCATCCAACCTATATCATGCTTGTGTAGTATATGTCTACACTCATATATTTTAGAATCATAGACACATAGAGTTGGAAGAGACCTCCAAAGGCCATCCAGTCTAACCCCATTCTGCCATGTAGGAAGACACAATCAAAGCCCTCCCAGCAGATGTTCATCCAACCTATATCATGCTTGCCTAGTATCTATCTGCACTCACATATTTTAGAATCATAGACACATAGAGTTGGAAGAGACCCCCGAAGGCCATCCAGTCTAACCCCATTATGCCATGTAGGAAGACACAATTAAAGCCCTCCCAGCAGATGTTCATCCAACCTACAGCACACTTGTCTAGTATCTATCTGCACTCACATATTTTAGAATCATAGACACATAGAGTTGGAAGAGACCCCCATAGGTGTATAGCTTGTAACCCGCCTTGAGGCTATTATTATTATTATTATTATTATTATTATTATTATTATTACTACTATTATTATTATTGTCAAAGGGCTTGGCTTGCAAAGCTATGATCATTTTGGTTGCCTTGCCTAGAGTTGTACTTGCTGTAGTTGGTATTATTATTATTATTATTATTATTATTATTATTATGCTCAGAAATGGGACTTTGTGATGCATAAGTTGCCATTGCATGCATGTATGTCACTAGAAGGATTCTGGCTGATATGTTCCCAGGTCTTTGAGGACGAATGGCTGTCGGACCGTGACAGTGACTTCTCCGAAGACTCCCTACAACTGGACAAAGCGGAAGCCGGGCAACGTATGGGCCCCCATTGCCAATCCACCCCAAAGAAAGCCCTCCTGCCTCGCAAAAAAGCCTCTGCATATGAAGGGGGGATGATGGATTTGGAGTGGGACCCTTCCGTGGATGTTGGAGGTTCCACGTCGCATGACGAAGAGGACTCTTCCTACTTCAGTGCCATTACAAGTAGGTGCAAGGTGCATGATGCGCCCAAAGGGAGACACTCCCATTTGCAAATTGACTATAGCATGCATGGGTCAATGTGACGTCACACCCAGGCACCTTTGGTTGAAATTAAGATGTGCTCCTTTCTTTGCCGGGTGGACCTTACTTTGAAGCTCAGGAGTCCCAGCAACTAAGGCCACTCCAAATTGGACATCAAACAAAATTTTTATTTTCTCAAAGTTCTTGACAGGGTTGGCACAAGTTGTTGAGGTTACAAATACAAACAGTCAATTTATGAATCATGCAGATGTTTCCCCTTAGCTGTTGGGTTAACTTCTTCCAATGACAGAGAAATCCTGGGATATTCTCTGCCCCAGTGCTGAGTTGCTATGTCCACGACCCGAAAGCTCCGTATTGTTCAGAATGCGGCAGCCAGGCTACTCACAAGAACACCCCTGAAATGCCACATAACACCAGTGCTGCAGCATCTGCATTGGCTTCCAACTGATTACCGTGGTCTATATAAAATGCTAGTCCTGACTTTTAAAACTCTTTACGGCCAGGGCCCATCGTATCTTAGGGACCGTCTCTCCTTCTCCCATCATCGGAGGTCGCAACGACCACCCCAGCGAGACTTACTCTATGTACCGGGTCCTAGAGAAGTGCACTTGGAAAGGACCAGGCGCAGAGCTTTTTCTGTTTCTGCCCCTGCCTTATGGAATGCCTTGCCGCCCTATATGAGAGCCATGCGTGAGTTAGGGCCTTTTACCCTAGCACTCAAGACATGGCTCTTTACTAGAGCTTTTAATCTATTTTATTTTTTTAAAAATCAATATTTGTATATATGTATTTTTATCCTTTACAATTTTATCTTGTAAATCGCCTAGAGCATCGTGGATGGAGGGCAATTAATAAGTAATTAAATGATGATGATGATGATGATGATGATATTCTCTGCCCCAGTGCTGAGTTGCTATATCAGAAAGAGCAGGTCTTTCCCTATCTAAACTCAAAGCTAGCTTGGAGACGAAGTGGTTAGAGCTTCTTCCAATGGCAGAGAAATCCTGGGATATTCTCTGCCCCAGTGCTATATCAGAAAGAGCAGGTCTTTCCCTATCTAAACTCAAAGCTAGCTTGGAGACGAAGTGGTTAGAGCTTCGTCCAATGGCAGAGACATCCTGGGATATTCTCTGCCCTAGTGCTGAGTTGCTATATCAGAAAGAGCAGGTCTTTCCCTACCTAAACTCAGAACTAGTTTTAAAGGCAAGAGGTTAGTACTTACGATGGCTTGTCTGAGCTGGCCTGGCTTGACCACACAAGCACACCTGAGTTCCTTTCTTTATTTTATAGAAGGCAAAAAAAAGGCTTTTCAAGATGGAGATTTTATCCCCAGGAAAAAGATGCGGCCCTCAAAATCAAAAAGATACTTTTGCAAGCCGACAACAGCAAAGGCTTTGCAGGCTGGCTACAAACCTCTGTTGATAGTTAACTATCAGGGTGTTGCTGAGTCGGTAGCAACCCTGGAAGAAACGCAAAAAGGGTGCTATTTCCTACAACTATGGGACAATACAAGTCAAACTCCTAGGAGACGGAACAGTCAATGTTGGCTCTCCAGGTATTTTTGACATCAACTCCCACAATTCCTAACAATTCCGCATTTGATGATGATGATAATAATAATTTTATTTGTTACCCTTGTAATAGCTCAAGGTGGTTTGCAACGCAGTCAGAACACATCAACATCAAATACGTATCACCAAAATACATGGCACAATGATCAAAATATAGCAGCCAGAGACTAGATGGCACCAAGTCAACTGAGATTAAAAACCAGACGCAATGCATGGTCGATTGAGCAAAACCAGGGGGCCGAAAGCATAGTACATGGCTGTAATTTAGATCTGTTGATCTAGTGAATCATTAAAAGGCGAGGGAAGCGTATTTATTGTTGTGTTCGGGCTTGTTTTTACTGTTGTATTTTATTACACTGTTGGGCTTAGTCCCTTTGTGAGCTGCACCAAGTCCCCTTGGGGAGATGGGGTGGGATATAAGAATTATTATTATTATTATTATTATTATTGTATGACACAGCAAACAAGATAGATATGCTGGATTTCGTATCACAAAATCACAAGTCAAACACTTCCCAAGTGTTTAGGACTGTGTGATGTATTTTCGGATGATGTGTGCAAATCCCAGTCAGGTGGCCTTTTGCAGTTGGCAGATCGTGATTTTGTCAATGTCTTTTGTTTCCAAATACCGGCTGAGATCTTTTGGCACAGCACCCAGTGTGCCCATCACCACCGGGACCACCTGCACTGGTTTCTGCCAGAGTCTTTGCAGTTCAATGTTGAGGTCCTGATAGCGGCTGAGTTTTTCCTGTTGTTTTTCGTCAATGCGACTGTCACCTGGGATGGCAACATCAATGATCCAAACCTTTTTCTTTTCCACAACTGTGATATCTGGTGTGTTGTGTTCCAGAACTTTGTCAGTCTGGATTTGGAAGTCCCACAGTATCTTTGCGTGTTCATTTTCCAATACTTTTGCAGGTTTGTGATCCCACCAGTTCTTTGCTGCTGGGAGGTGGTACTTGAGGCATAAGTTCCAATAAAATAATAATAATAAATAAAATATGTATAAGTAGATAAAAGCGTGTAGTAGAGCGATATGTAGGAAAGTTGTAATGGAAAAGTCTAAAACTGATAAGAAATATGTTTAAAGATGTTTTGATTTTTTTTTTTTACTGTCGGATTGTATACAACATGATATGTTTAAGATATTGTAAAATGAGGAAAATGTAAACTTATACATTTTGATTTATAAATTAATTAAAAAATTAAAAAGTTTGGGGACCCCTGGTCTAAAGTTTAGGACGTGGGCCGGGCAAATGATCTTGTTGTGCCATATCTGACCTGCGTGCCGTCACTTGAGGGCCACCTGCTCTGGATAAACCAGGTAAAATTTTGGCACGTCATGCAAGGCCAATGAAAGCTGGAGCTCTCCAAAGGCTCCTTCCTTCCTTCCTTCCTTCCTTATGGGGAGGGCCTGTTTAGTTCTCAATATCTGAAAAATGTGCACCACGATAAAGGTTCAAACCATAGAACACAATATGTATATTAGAGCATCATATACATAATAATGTTAACAATAATACAAATAATAATACAACTGATAACCAAATTCTGTCAGCTGTAGTGGCATACAGTCATAACTTACAAAGATTTATAGACTTCAATCATCCAGATTTAAATGCTACACAGAGCAGTTTTCAGTATAAAACATATATCAGACATATATCAACAAGACTCCAACTAAAGTTTGTTAGCGACACAGTATGTGTACATCCAGTCTCTCCAAATGCATGTAATATGCTGTAAAACTCAATATATCAGTGCACAAATCAATTGGCTCAAACTTGGCTTGGAGTCAAAACAAATCAAAGTCTCTGTAGTCTTGGAGCAGTTCTGTAGGACTCCTCTGGATATAAATGCAGTCAATAGGCTGTAGCTTCAGTTTGTTGACAATAAATGGTCAAATAGATGTTATTTTAGAGTAGCTGGCTGTGAGCCGAAGTAAGCTGTTTACAAGCTGTTTACATAAGCCGTTTACTACTGGTTCCCAGGTTTACTCCAGATGAAGGGTTAATGGAAACATTTAAATCTGGATGATTGCAGCCTATAAATCTTATTATTATTTGTATTATTGTTAACATTATTATGTATATGATGCTCTAATATACATATTGTGTTCTATGGTTTGAACCTTTATTGTGGTGCACATTTTTCAGATATTGTTTAGAATAGACAGCTGTGTTTAGTTATTATTATATATTGCCTGTTTAGTTCTCACCTGTGCTTCTTCCCGCCCTGCAGGTGTGGGCCTTTGGGAAGAGCCTCGCCGGAGGAGCCGAGCATCTCGCTGGGTGTCCGGATCGTTGCCGTTGAGGAGCGACAGCCGGGAAGACTTTGTGGTAGGTCGTGGGTTGGGCTGGGCCTCCGTGGAGAGTAGTAGTCCCAGGTGGATGTCCTTGTTATTGCTGATGATATCACAATGTTCATTTTCAAGTGTCCCGTTGACCTCAGGTGACCCCGTGATTTGTTTTCCGATGGGGATTTCTTTTTATCCATTCCTTCCTCTTAAATCTCGATTAGAGCCCCCCTCCAAGACAATCAGAGACTTTTGAAAACGTCTCCCTGGGTTGGTTTATTTCAACCTGACCTCGAATGAGAACAAAACTTGGGACTTTTCAATCTGTCTGGGTGCTCCCTGAATCCATCTAGTTTTAAATTCAATGCTGTTCACCAAAAAACCTAGCATGACTTGGATGGTGTGTCACTTTGAGAAAAAAACCATAATTTCACAATATATATAGTTTAAATAACAAAAATATATAATTGTAATATATAACTGTATTTAATAAATCAAAAACTATTTACTACCATTATTTCCATGTACAACAATCTATGGTACCTCTTGCAGTTTCCACGCTGATTTCTCTCTATTGTAGTTTCAATGTAGTCATGAATAATGAATAATATAATAATAATATAATAGTAATAATATAATAATATACTACAATAATAATAGAATAATAATAGAATAATACTAGAATGATATATATATATATATATATATATATATATATATATATATATATATATGAGTGATGGCATCACGGCGACCCACAAAACAACAAAACTACAGGCCCCCCAACCTCGAAATTTGACAACACAACCCATCATCCACTCCTCTAGGTTGATACAACAAAAAGCAAAGAAAAATACAGTCCTAATTAGAGGGAGAGAAATAATTGTTTTTATCCAATTGCTCCCACTTAGAAGGCTCTAAGCTCTGCCCACTTGGTCTCCTAGCAACCCACTCAGCCCAGTGTTAATAAAAGAATAAAAAATAAAATAAATACAAATAATACAATAAAAACACTAAAAAAATTAATACAATAAAATACTATAATAACAAAATAACTAAAAATAATACAACAAAATAATAAAATATAATAAATAAAAAAGATAACTTACAATAAAATTAATTAAAAAAATACAAATAACGTCAAATAAAAATTCCACAACAACTTTTAACCAATACCACCACTACTTTGCCACAGCAACGCGTGGCCGGGCACAGCTAGTATATATATATATATATATATGTAATGTGCATAATTCCCATGGAGTAAACAACAAAACCACTGGACCAAATCTCACCAAATTTGATCATAAAAGACATTAGTCATCCAATCAATCTGCATGCGGTAGCGTGTCAGCAAAAATGACTAGGCGTGTCAGTGCTGACACGCGTGTCATAGGTTGGCCATCACTGCAATAGAGTCTTACTTATCCAACATTATATTAACGCCCATTGGTACACATCAGCTCTAATGAGAAAACAGCTCTCTGTCAGTACGGGCTTATTGTTATGGGCAGAAACAAAAGGAAAATGAAAGCAAGCACAATGATTGTGCGGCTTTCATTTTCATGTCGCCTCTTGTTTCCTATGAAAATGTGGTCATTAGTTTCAATGCTAATCAAGGTGATTAACTACAACATTCAGACTGGCCTCCAACTGACCAAGAGTTCTTCTCTCACCCTGGACTTTCCACAGATATCTAATCTAAATCTAAATCCATAATAAAAGCGAAAACCTGTATGTGTTGTCGAAGGCTTTCATGGCCGGGATCACAGGGTTGTTGTATGTCTTTCGGGCTGTGTGGCCATGTTCCAGAAGCATTCTCTCCTGACGTTTCGCCCACATCTATGGCAGGCATCCTCAGAGGTTGTGAGGTATGGAGAAAACTAAGCCATTGAAATCCACAAGCATGTGGACAACTTCAACAGAAAGGAAGAAACCATGAAAATGAACAAAATCTGGCTACCAGTATTAAAAAACTCAAAAATCAGAACAGTAAATAAAAAGCAATACTCTGAAAACAGAGGATTTCCAGACATGAATCAACCAAGGGCAGTTAACGACTCTAAACAAAGGATGCCCCAGAGGCAGGAAGAAGACAGCAGATAAGCTTTTCAATGCTAATTAAAGTGATTAACTACACAACATTCACACTGACCTCTCTCACCCTAGACTTTCCACAGATATATATTAACCTCTTTGCTTAGTTTTCTCCATACCTCACAACCTCTGAGGATGCCTGCCATAGATGTGGGCAAAACGTCAGGAGAGAATGCTTCTGGAACATGGCCACACAGCCTGAAAGACATACAACAACCCTGAAAACCTGTATGTATATCTGCTCACACAGACAGCCTCTGGCCTCCACAAACAGGCTATACTTCCCAGGGTTAAGAATCTAGCAAGTCACTCTTTTCCACTGACATTACGGTTACAGCGAGTGCCATGAACACGCAGCCCAGCCCCTGCCAATGTCCTTCCCAAAGACTACAGCCCACCACCCAAGGAATGCTTTCGTTTGGGGACCATTTCATCCTAGATTTTGCTTTTTCTTCCACCACAGGCAGGCATCCCAGGGTTCTCCATTGCTGTGGAATTTGCATGGCCCCGCCCACTGCCTTTTCCTTTCCTTTCTCTGCATAACAAACAGAGCAGAACTGAGCTGCAACTAAACTTACTGGAGGAGTTTAGGGATTGACTCCACATGGTGGAAGTTGTCGTTCACCCTGCATCAAGTCAGAGCACGGTCACTCCTACCGGGGAATATACAGGAGTTGTAGTTCACCTACACCCAGAATGCTATTAACACAAACAATGATGGCTCTCGGCCAAACTTGCCATGCAGACCCGATAGGCCCAGAGTTGACTACTGGTGGGTTTGGAGGGGAACTGGACTGGAAGTTGAGGAGTAGTAGGTACTGGGATTTATAGTTCACCTACAATGAATGGGCATCACACTTGGCACACAGAGCCCCCATAACCAATACAACATATTGGACAAGTTTGGGGAAAAGGGAGTTATAGTTCACCTGCAGCCAGATAAAAACTGACCCCACCGACAATGCACTAGGACCACACTTCACACAGAGAAGCCTCATGACCGACTGAACATACTGCAGGTATTTGTGGGAAGGGGCCTTGATTTTGGGAGATGTAGTTCACCTCCATCCAAAGACCACTGAACCCAGCCAATGACGAATCTAGACCAAACTTGGCACACAGACTGAATATTGCCTGCTGTGGATACTGATAGATATTTCAGGGCAATTGCCCCGGGAATCTGGAAATTGCAGTAGTCCACCCCTATCCAAAGAGTACTGCAACACACCTGGTACACACACCCAAAATGGCCAGCTTATAATACTGGAAGGGTTTGGGGAGGATTCAGCCACGATTCTGGGAATTGTAGTTCACCCACTCCAAACAGAATACATAACATTAAAAGACAAATACAGTAGAGTCTCACTTATCCAACATAAACAGGCAGGCAGAACGTTGGATAAGCGAATATGTTGGATAATAAGGAGAGATTAAGGAGAAGCCTATTAAACACCAAATTAGGTTATGATTTTACAAATTAAGCACCAAAACATCATGTTATACAACAAATTTGACAGAGAAAGTAGTTCAATATGCAGTAAGGTTATGTTGTAATTACTGTATTTACAAATTTAGCACCAAAATATCATGATATATTGAAAACATTGACTACAAAAATGGCTTGGATAATCCAGAATGTTGGATAAGCGAGTGTTGGATAAGTGAGACTCTACTGTAATACCATTCTCAAATGACCCGGGCACCGCCGGGTCCCCAAGCTAGTATATATATCAACCTTCCTTGCTTAGTTTCTCCATATCTCGCAACCTCTGAGGATGCCTGCCATAGATGTGGGCGAAACGTCAGGAGAGAATATTTCATACAGCTCGGAAAACATACAACAACCTCTTTAACATTTCGATTTGTCTCTCTTTTATTTAATTGACGTGGCAACGCCGCAGGAACCAAATGTATATGGAGACGAGTGGGAACAGTTGGAATATTCGGTGGCAAAACACAGGCGGAAAATGTGCAATTTAGGTAAGCCCATAACGTCAGCATTAATTGCACAGTGTAGACCAGGCATGGGCAAACTGTGGCCTTCTCGTCGGGTGTTTTGGACTGCAACTCCCACCATTCCTAACAGCCTCAGGCCCTTTCCTTTTCCCCCGCAGCCGCTTAAGCGGCTGCGGGGGAAAAGGAAAGGGCCTGAGGCTGTTAGGAATGGTGGGAGTTGCAGTCCAAAACACCCGACGAGAAGACCACAGTTTGCCCAGGTGTCAAAGAGATGATTTCATGAGTCCTTGGTTGGGCCCGAGTGGAAAAAAGTAAGGGCCTGAGGATTCAAATAGTGGTTTAATACAAAATCCAACCCTTTATTTTCCTTGGATAGGGAAGTGCCTTTCTTGGGAAGCGTTTGAGGGGTGCCACCAACCCCAGGAATGGACCTTGGAGAAAGAAAAAGGCTTCCGTCTCATCGAACCGGTTGGGTTTGACCCCGAACGCATCGAGTCTTGGCTGGGACAGAATTGCCAAGAATTGCAGGCGGAGGTGCAGCCACAAGTAAGCTTTTCGGTGGCTTCTCCCAAAGGGGAAGAAGTTCCTACCGCTTGCAATTTTATCTGCATATTTATGGGTTTGCATACAAATTCTTTCTGCTCTTACCTAGATTTCACTCCCTCCTTCCAAGCTTTTGGAAATTTATATATCAAGAGTTTTGATGGTTCCACCATTATTATTAAGTAGAGTCTCACTTATCCAACACTCGCTTATCCAACGTTCTGGATTATCCAATGCATTTTTGTAGTCAATGTTTTCAATATACAGTAGAGTCTCACTTATCCAACACTCGCTTATCCAACGTTCTGGATTATCCAACGCATTTTTGTAGTCAATGTTTTCAATATATCATGATATTTAAGTACGAAATTTGTAAATACAGTAATTACTACATAGCATTACTGTGTATTGAACTACTTTTTCTGCCAAATTTGTTGTATAACATGATGTTTTGGTGCTTAATTTGTAAAATCATGACCTAATTTGATGTTTAATAGGCTTCTTCTTAATCTCTCCTTATTATCCAACATATTCACTTATCCAACATTCTGCCGGCCCGTTTATGTTGGATAAGTGAGACTCTACTGTATTATTATTTTATTATGACACAGCAAACAAGATAGATATGCTGGATTTCGTATCACAAAATCACAAGTCGAACACTTCATTATTATTATTATTATTATTATTATTATTTTATTATGACACAGCAAACAAGATAGACATGCTGGATTTCGTATCACAAAATCACAAGTCAAACACTTCATTATTATTATTATTATTATTATTATTATTATTATTATTTTATGACACAGCAAACAAGATAGATATGCTGGATTTCGTATCACAAAATCACAAGTCGAACACTTCATTATTTTTATTATTATTATTTTATTATGACACAGCAAACAAGGTAGATATGCTGGATTTCGTATCACAAAATCACAAGTCAAACACTTCATTATTATTATTATTATTATTTTATTATGACACAGCAAACAAGGTAGATATGCTGGATTTCATATCACAAAATCACAAGTCGAACACTTCATTATTATTATTATTATTTTATTATGACACAGCAAACAAGATAGATATGCTGGATTTCGTATCACAAAATCACAAGTCAAGCACTTCATTATTATTATTATTATTATTATTATTATTATTATTATTATTATTTTATTATGACACAGCAAACAAGATAGATATGCTGGATTTCATATCACAAAATCACAAGTCGAACAATTCATTATTATTATTATTATTATTATTATTATTATTTTATTATGACACAGCAAACAAGATAGACATGCTGGATTTCGTATCACAAAATCACAAGTCGAACACTTCCCAAGTGTCTAGGACTGTGTGATGTATTTTCGGATGATGCGCGCAGTTCCCAGTCGGGTGGCCTTTTGCAGTTGGCAGATGGTGATTTTGTCAATGTCTATTGTTTCCAAATGCCGGCTGAGATCTTTTGGCACGGCACCCAATGTGCCCATCACCACCGGGACCACCTGCACTGGTTTCTGCCAGAGTCTTTGAAGTTCAATCTTGAGGTCCTGATAGCGGCTGAGTTTTTCCTGTTGTTATTATTCAGGAGTAATGTTCAAGTGTTTTAGCAGTATCACACTAGTTAATGATTAAGTTCATTTTGTTTTTGGTGCAAACATTCCCCTTTTCTTCAGTTGGTCTCAGTGCTTGGGCTGAATTATTATTATTATTATTATTATTATTATTATTATTATTATTATTATTATTATTATTATTATATTATTATTGGCACAGCAAACAAGTTAGATATGCTGGATTTCGTATCAAAAAATCACAAGTCGAACACTTCCCAAGTGTCTAGGACTGTGTGATGTATTTTCGGATGCTGCGCGCAGATCCCAGTAGAGTGGCCTTTTGCAGTTGGCAGGTCGTAATTTTGTCAACGTCATTATTATTATTATTATTATTATCATCATATTATTATTATTCTAATAAATTATCGTAACATATTATTATATTATTATACTAGCTGTGCCCGGCCACGCGTTGCTGTAGCTTTTTTTTAGGTGGTTCTAGGTTGGGGGGAGTTTAGTTTTGTTGTTTTCCCCGGTGGAGCGACGCAAAATGAAGAGCAACACTCTGAAAACAAAGGAATTCCATCCAGGAAATAATCAGGGCCACCTAATACCTCCCAACAAAGGATTCTCCCCCTCTAAGACACGGAGCCTTCTGTCTCCTTCTTCAGGGTCCCATTCGTGAGCCAGAGCCAGGTCTTCTCCTTATCAGCTTTTCCTTCAATTTTGTCAAGGAACTTTCCATGCAATGTTTTGTTGTGCCAGCTGTCAGCTCTAGTTTGTAGTGCGGTTTTCTTGTACAGATTTTTGTCTGCTGTTTTATTATTATTATTGTTATTATTATTATTTGTATATGTAGTAATACAATAATAAACTTCTATTTATACCCAACATCCATCTCCCATAGGGACTTGGGGCAGTTTACAAAATAACATACAATAGTGCCATGACATATATGACACAATACTCCACTTTTTGTCTGCCATATAATTATAGTAGCCTCACCTTTTACGGCAATAACGTTTTTGCTCCTTCTGTAGGATGCGGGAACGTGCCCATCCGCTCCTGTATCTGCCAAAGGGAATCTCCCAATTCAATCTCCAGCAACTGGGCACCAAGGAAAGCCACGGAAACCCCAGCAGCGGGCAAAGAAGAAAGCGAAACCCACTCCCATCTCCTCACCTGGTTTGGCGAGCAATGGCCAGGTAAGACCCCAAGATGCAACCTGAAAGCAGCACACATGAAAGGGACCCAGATGCCTTACTAGAGCCCAAACTGAACATGAGCCAAGAGTGTGATGCAGCAGCACAAAAGACCAATGCGATTCTAGGCTGCATTCATAAGACTATAGTGTCTGGATTGAGGGAAGCCACAGTTCTATTCTCTTCTACTTTGGTCAACCTCACCTGGAATAATAACCCTGTATCTAGTTCTGGGCAAAACAATTCAAGGAGATGGGCAAGCAGGAATAACAACAACAACAACAACATCCGAACATCCGTAACATCTGTTTATCTGTAACAACAACAATAATGTATATCAATAATAATAATAATAATAAGTATCCATAGTAGTAGTATTAGTATTAGTAGTAATATAATAATGTGCATCTATAGTAGTAGTAATAAAAATAATAATATTAAATATCTGTAGTAGTAGTAGTAATGTGTAACCATAGAACTACTACTAGTAGTAGTAATAATCATGCTGTGTATCCATAATAATAAGTATCTATAGTAGAAGTAGTAGTAGTAATAATAATAATGTGAACCCATCGTAGTAACAACAATATGTATCCATAGTAATAATGTGTATCCATAGTATTAACAAGAACAATATGTATCCATAGTACTACTACTAGTAGTAGTAGTAATCATACTGTGTATCCATAATAATAATAAATATCTATAGTAGTAGTACTGTAGTAATAATAATAATAATGTCAATCCATAATAATAACGTGTATTCATAATAATAATAATAATGTGAATCCATAGTAATAACAAGAACAATATGTACCATAGTACTAGTACTAGTAGTAGTAATAATCATAATGTGCATCCGTAATAGTAAGTATCCACAGTATTACTACTGCTACTACTACTACTACTACTACTACTACTAATAACAATGTATATCCACAGTAGCAATAACAACAACAATGTGTATGCATATTACTACTACTATTACTACTACTACTACTAAAAATTTGTAACCATAGTAGTAATCATAATAATTAGCCTATAATAATTTGTATCTATAATGATGATGATGGTAATAATAATAATGTTATTGATAATAATACTAATGGTGATGATTTTTAGCTTTGAATGAGTTTTTATGGATTTTAACTGTGATTTTTAAAATATAATTTGATTCTGTTTTAATGTTTGCGTCATTGTAGATTTTAGAGTGTATTGAAATGCTTTTAATGTAAGTCACGTTGAGTCTCCTTGTGGAGAGAATAATAATGGTAATAATAACTTTATTATTATTATTATATTATGACACAGCAAACAAGATAGACATGCTGGATTTCGTATCACAAATCACAAGTCGAACACTTCCCAAGTGTCTAGGACCGTGTGATGTATTTTCGGATGATGTGTGCAGATCCCAGTAGGGTGGCCTTTTGCACCTGGCAGATCGTGATTTTGTCAATGTCTATTGTTTCCAAATGCCGGCTGAGATCTTTTGGCACGGCACCCAGTGTGCCCATCACCACCGGGACCACCTGCACTGGTTTCTGCCAGAGTCTTTGAAGTTCAATCTTGAGGTCCTGATAGCAGCTGAGTTTTTCCTGTTGTTTTTCATCAATGTGACTGTCACCTGGGATGGCGACATCAATGATCCAAACCTTTTTCTTTTCCACAACTGTGATGTCTGGTGTGTTGTGTTCCAGAACTTTGTCAGTCTGGATTCGGAAGTCCCACAGTATCTTTGCGTGCTCATTCTCCAATACTTTTGCAGGTTTGTGATCCCACCAGTTCTTTGCTGCTGGGAGGTGGTACTTGAGGCATAAGTTCCAATGAATCATTTGGGCCACAGAGTTGTGCCTCTGTTTGTAGTTTGTCTGTGCGATTTTTTTACAGCAGCTGAGGATATGATCACTGGTTTCGTCGGTTTCCTTGCACAGTCTGCATTTTGGGTCATCAGCTGATTTTTCGATCTTGGCCTGAATTGCCTTTGTTCTGATGGCTTGCTCCTGGGCTGCAAGGATCAGGCCTTCTGTCTCCTTCTTCAGGGTCCCATTCGTGAACCATAGCCAGGTCTCCTCCTTATCAGCTTTTCCTTCAATTTTCTCAAGGAACTTTCCATGCAATGTTTTGCTGTGCCAGCTGTCAGCTCTAGTTTGTAGTGCGCCTTTCTTGTACTGGTTTTTTGTCTGCTGTGCTTTGAGGAGTTTCTGATTTTTGACTTCAATCAAAGCAGTTTCTTCACTTTGCTTTACATATTCTGCCAGGGCATGTTCTTCTTCTTTGACTGCTTGTTTTACTTGTAAGAGTCCTCTGCATTATTATTATTATTATTATTATTATTATTATTATTATTATTATTATTATTATTTGCACCCTATTTTTTCCCACCCATCCATTCCACAAGATGCAAAGCAGGGGCCTTTTTCCCAGCTGACTCAGGCTGTGTCCTCAGTGCCTGGATGTCACCTTCGCTGTGCCGTGAAGTAGCATTTTGGATGGAAATGTGAACAGACAGACCTTGCAAGGCATGTTCTCTCTCTGTGTGTTTCTAATTTCCTCTCCTTTTGTGCATCTGTTTGCAGATCTGCAAGGAGAAATCGCTCGTATCCGGGCCTGTGGAAATCGCAGTCGCCGTGAAAAAGGGGTAAGAGCCCTTTCCTTCAATATTTCGCAGCTGAAATTGCCAAGGAATCATAGAATTGGGACCCCCAAAGATCATTTAGTCTGACCCCATTCTTTTATGCAGGAAGACATGCTACGTAGTAATTACTGTATTTATGAATTTAGCACCAAAATATCACGATGTATTGAAAACATTGACTACAAAAATGTGTTGGATAATCCAGAACGTTGGATAAGTGAATGTTGGATAAGTGAGACTCTATTATTATTATTATTATTATTATTATTATTATTATTATTATTATTATTATTATTATTATTATGCTTAAAAGCCTCTGGGGAAAGAAACACATCTCCAGATAGTCTATATTTTACGAGAGTTGGAAGGGACCTCCAAAGGCTATCCAATCCAACCCCTTTCTTCCATGTAGGAAGACACAATCAAAGCCCTCCCCACAGATAGCCATCCAACTTCTGCTTAAAACCCTCCAGAGAAAGGACTCGACAATATTCCCGGTTAATCCATATTTCATTAGAATTTGAAGGGACCTCCAAAGGCAATCCAATCCAATCCCTTTCTTCCATGTAGGAAGACACAATCAAAGCCCTCTCAACAGATAGCCATCCTGCTTAAAACCCTCCTGAGAAAGGGACTCAACCATATTCCCAGTTAGTCCATATTTCACTAGAATTTGAAGGGACCCCCAAAGGCTATCCAATCCAACCCCTTTCTTCCATTTAGGAAGACACAATCAAAGCCCTCCCAACAGATAGCCATCCTGCTTAAAACCCTCCCAACAGATGGCCATCCAACTTCTACTTAAAACCCTCCTGAGAAAGGGACTCAACCATATTCCCAGTTAATCCATATTTTACTAGAATTTGAAGGGACCCCCAAAGGCTATCCAATCCAATCCAATCCCTTTCTTCCAATTAAGAAGATACAATACAACCCCACCTAACAGATGGCCATGCAGGGTCTGCGAAAAACTTTCCAGAGAAAAGGCTCAAACATATTCTCAGGAAATCTATATTCCCTCAAAGGCTATCTAGTTGAACTCCTAAAGGCTATCCAATCCAACCCCTTTCTTCCATACAGGAAGACACAATCCAAGCCCTCCCGTCAGATGGCCATCCAGACTCTGCTTAAAAGCATCTGGAGAAGGAAACATCCCCAGATAGTGTGTATTTTACCAGAGTTGGAAGGGATCGCCAAAGGCTATCCAGTCTGACCCTTTTCTTCCATGCAAGACACCATCAATCCTATCCTGACAGATGGCCATCCAGATTCTGTCTGAAAATCTCCAGAGGAAGAGACTCGACCATATTCCTAGTTAGTCTCTATCGCATTATAATTTGAAGGGACCCCTAAAGGTTATACAGTCCAACCCCTTTCTTACATGTAAAAAAGGTAAAGGTTTCCCCTGACGTTAAGTCCAGTCATGACCAACTCTGGGGGTTGGTGCTCATCTCCATTTCTAAGCCAAAGAGCCGGCATTGTCCATAGACAACTCCAAGGTCATGTGGCTGGAGTGCTGTTACCTTCCCGCCGGAGCTGTACCTATTGATCTACTCACATTTGCATGTTTTCAAACTGCTAGGTTGGCAGGAGCTGGGGCTAACAGCGGGTGCTCATTCTGCTCCCGGGATTTGAACCTGGGACCTTTCGGTCTGCAAGTTCAGCAGCTCAGCGCTTTAACACACTGTGCCACCAGGGGCCCTTCTTCCATGTTGGAAGATACAATACAATCACACCTTACAGATGGCCATACAGGCTCTGTTTAAAAACTTCCTGAGAAAGAGACTCGATCATATTCCCAGGAAGTCTATATTTATTTATTTATTTATTTATTTATTATTTATATTCCGCCCTTCTTACCCTGAAGGGGACTCAGGGCGGATCACATTAAACATATAAGGCAAACATTCAATGCCTTTAACATAGAACAAAGACAAGACAAACATAGGCTCCGAGCTGGCCTCGAACTCATGACCTCTTGGTCAGAGTGATTGGTCTCAGCTGACTGCAGCTGGCTGGCTGCTCACCAGCCTGCGCCACAGCCCAGGCCTATATTTGGAAGGGATCCCCAAAGGCTATCCAGTCTGACCCTTATTCTGCCACGCAAGACACCATCAAACCCTTCCCAACAGATGGCCATCCAAACCTCTGCATCAAAACCTTCATAAAGGGGACTCCAACCCTTTTCTATCACCATCAAACCCTTCCTGGAGCCCTCGGTGGTGTAGTGGATTAAAGCCTTGTGACTTGAAGGTTGGGTTGCTGACCTGAAAAGCTGCCAGGTTCGAATCCCACCCGGGGAGAGTGTGGATGAGCTCCCTCTATCAGCTCCAGCTCCATGGTAAAAACATCAAAACATCCGGGCAATGTCCCCTGGGCAACGTCCTTGCAGACGGCCAATTCTCTCACTCCAGAAGCAACTCAAGCCCCAACTCTTCTGGGTTTCAGAAAGGCTGTGAAAACATGGCTGTGTGCACAAACTTTTAATGAGTAATACAATAACGTTGACATGGTCCAATTGAAGGCTGAAGCATGAGGTTTTTAGACAAATGGATCTAATTTACATATGTTTTAATTGTTATAATGTATTTTAATCGTGTATTTTTATAGTTTTAATTGATTATATGTACTGTTTTTGTTTTATTATTATGTTCTTAGCATTAAATGTTGCCAATGTTTTTTTTAAAATACTTTTTATTCAGATTTCTTTTATAATACAATAATAATATAATAGTAATAAAAAAGAAAAAGGAAAAGAAAAAAGAAAAAAAGAAAAGAGAAAAAGAAAGGTTAATATATAGATATGAAAAAAGGGACATAAATAGAACAGATTTAAGACTGCAAGTTAGAGTATCTATTTTACTATGTGTATTATAGACATGTCCAAAAAATCGTTTTGAATCGTATATCGGAATTATTTCGGATTGTTGTCACTTTTTGATACGCATTCCGAGACATTGTCTCACAGAGCAACCAGCAATGCAATTCGAACCATTGTTGGCCCATTCTCTAATTGTGTCTTAATGTTTCGTTAATTTTTTTCCCCCATAACATTTTTTAAAATATATTTTTAAAAATATATTTTTTAAAAATTTGTTTCTGCAACCTACCTTGAATGGGAGCTTAGCGCAGCCTAACATGGCTGCCGCTCCCCGGCCAATCAGAAGCTTCCACGATGGGCACAAAGGTGAGGGCTAACGTCCTCTGCGTCCACATGGAAGACTGCCATACAAGCGATTGCGCATGCGCATCCGCCATTTTAGAAACATTTAGAATCATTACGAATTTTCGGAAATATCTGAAATTTTTGGGTGAAAAAAAAATCGGAAATACTTTCTATATCGAAGCGCCAGCGCCCTCTATTTAGAAACGAGAATTGAAACATTTTTTTCATCGATCGGACATGCCTAGTGTATTACCTACACTAAATGTTGCCAACTGTTGTAAGCCGCCCTGAGTCCCCCCCGGGTGAGAAGGGTGGGGTATAAATGCTGGAAATAAATAAATAAATAAATAAGTTGCTCCTGACACACAAAAAAAAAAAAACCCTTCCTGACAGATGGCCATCCAAAACTGTGCATCCGAACCCTTCAGAAAGCTGACCATTTTCCTCTTCCCACTGTTGCCGTGCTAGAGAAATGCAAGGCTGGCCGAAAGGTATTAAAAGGGAAAAGGATGCAAATGCAAGGTTTGTTGTTTGGAGGAAGGGTTTGTTTCCGGGGCTGCAGCTCCTGCTCAGCAAACCGGCGAAGCGTAAACAGCCAGAGGATGATGGAGGAGACAGAAGGAGAGGGCGGCGGAGGGTCAGCAGATGCCCAGAGCGGGAAGGAAGGAAGGAAGGAAGGATGGTTTGGTGCAAACATGGACTGCTGAAGATCCTTATCCTATGTGTTGTGTTGGCCCCATTTTAGGAGGCCACCCCTGGCAGTGAGACCAGGGAGAAGCCTGTTGGCAGAAACCCAGGCAAGCGATTTACCTGAGCTGCCCATTTTAAATGAGTCCCTGCTTTGGCGAGCAAACAGATCAGGCCCAATTGAAATTAGCCAGCAAGCAAGGAGAGAAGGTGATTTTCAGCCAAGGAAGATTTTGTTATCTGCAGATAAGATGCTAGCTAGTGATCATAGAATCATAGAATAGTAGAGTTGGAAGAGACCTCATGGGCCATCCAGTCCAACCCCTGCCATGAAGCAGGAAATCGCATTCAAAGCACCCCCGACAGATGGCCATCCAGCCTCTGCTTAAAAGCCTCCAAAGAAGGAGCCTCCACCACGGCCCGGGGGAGAGAGTTCCACTGGTGAACAGCCCTTCTCACAGTGAGGAAGTTCTTCCTGATGTTCAGGTGGAATCTCCTTCCTTTCCTGTAGTTTGAAGCCATTGTTCCATTGTGTCCTAGTCTGCAGGGCAGCAGAAAACAAGCTTGCTCCCTCCTCCCTATGACTTCCCTTCACGTATTTGTACATGGCTATCATGTCTCCTCTCAGCCTTCTCTTCTGCAGGCTAAACATGCCCAGCTCTTTAAGCCGCTCCTCATAGGGCTTGTTCTCCAGACCCTTGATCATTTTAGTCGCCCTCCTCTGGACGCTTTCCAGCTTGTCAACATCTCCCTTCAACTGCGGTGCCCAGAATTGTGATTCCAGGTGTGGTCTGACCAAGGCAGAATAGAAAAGAGGGGGAGCAGGACTTCCCTGGATCTAGACGCTATTCCCCTATTGATGCAGGACAGAATCCCGTTGGCTTTCTTAGCAGCCGCATCACATTGCTGGCTCATGTTTAACTTGTTGTCCACAAGGACTCTTTTCTTTTTCACAAGTACTGCTGTCTAGCCATGCGTCCCCCATTCTGTATCTTTGCATTCCATTTTTTCTGCCGAAATGAAGTATCTTGCATTTATAAAGTAGATAGCATCCAGAATACAGTTTCACAGCCCTTTTTATACACAAACTGGCATAGGCTTCAGCCAAGCCTCTAATTCTGACCAGTCACAGAGAGGGGCCTGGCTCACTGGCCGGCGTGGGCTGGGACAAGGGATGATTAAGTGTCGATAAATGGGATTCCTTTTACTGAACAAAACCCCAGTGGCGAAGTGTGTTAAAGCACTGAGCTGCTGAACTTCCAGACCAAAACGTCCCAGGTTCAAATCCCGGGAGCGGAGTGAGCACCTGCTGTTGCTCCAGCTTCTACCAACGTAGCAGTTCGAAAACATGCCAATGTGAATAGATCAATAGGTACCGCTCAGGCGGGAAGGCAACAGCTCTCCATGCCATCATGCCAGTGGCCACATGACCTTGGAGGTGTCTACGGACAACTGGCTCTTTGGCTTAGAAATGGAGATGAGCTCCAACCCCCAGAGTCAGACATGACTGGACTTAACGTCAGGGGAAACCTTTACCTTTACCTAACAAATAACAAACTGATTGCGGGCATGTTCTGGCCCTACCCAGGAATGCTATTGTCTTATGAGATGGACATGATCTGGCCCATCAGGGGGCTGATCTGGCAGTTCCAGACCCCAGAGAAACAAAACATCATATATTAATACAATCATGCAAAAATGACCGAGGATGGGTTTGGCTGTAGACATGCAGATTTCCTTCCGATGCGAGAGGTCCCGTTCATCAATTGGTTCTTCCCCAGAGGGCAGGGAGAGGTGATTGCTCTGCCCAGGTAATCTATTGTGTTACAATGTCCAGATGAAGTCCAAGAGATGGGTGAGGCTGGAAATTGATGAGGAAATTCCCAGCTTAATTTCTTTCTCCCAGGCTATGCAATTAAGTGGGATGCAGGACATCTTTGGGTTCAGGAACAAGCTTTTCTCCAAAGGGAAGGAATGGGGATCTCAGGAGCATAAAACATTAGGTTAAAACAACATATAGGCAAAATAGGAACATATAGGAAAAAACATGGAGCGTTTAGGGCAAATTATATACATGAGAGACATAGTTTTCCAAAGTACCTTTAACAAGCCAGGCTTCCCAGAGGAAAAAGGGGAAGGAAGGCAGGCAGAGTGGAAGAAAAGGAGGAAAGGAAAAAAGAGTGAGGAAGGACAAAAAAGAGAGGAAAGAAAGGAAGGAAAAGAGGGATGAAGGAAGTGGCAGTTTTACAAGGTCTGTGAATGTATCGTTGGCACCACTTTAATGCTACGGAATCCTGGGAGTTGTAGTTTTACAAGGTCTGTGAATACATCATTGGCACCACTTTAATGCTACGGAATCCTGGGAGTTGTAGTTTTACAAGGTCTGTGAATACATCATTGGCACCACTTTAATGCTACGGAATCCTGGGAGTTGTAGTTTTACAAGGTCTGTGAATACATCATTGGCACCACTTTAATGCTACGGAATCCTGGGAGTTGTAGTTTTACAAGGTCTGTGAATACATCATTGGCACCACTTTAATGCTACGGAATCCTGGGAGTTGTAGTTTTACAAGGTCTGTGAATGCATCGTTGGCACCACTTTAATGCTACGGAATCCTGGGAGTTGTAGTTTTACAAGGTTTGTGAATGTATCGTTGGCACCACTTTAATGCTACGGAATCCTGGGAGTTGTAGTTTTACAAGATCTGTGAATGCATCGTTGGCACCACTTTAATGCTATGGAATCCTGGGAGTTGTAGTTTTACAAGGTCTGTGAATACATCATTGGCACCACTTTAATGCTACGGAATCCTGGGAGTTGTAGTTTTACAAGATCTGTGAATACATCGTTGGCACCACTTTAATGCTATGGAATCCTGGGAGTTGTAGTTTTACAAGGTCTGTGAATACATCATTGGCACCACTTTAATGCTACGGAATCCTGGGAGTTGTAGTTTTACAAGGTCTGTGAATACATCATTGGCACCACTTTAATGCTACGGAATCCTGGGAGTTGTAGTTTTACAAGGTCTGTGAATACATCATTGGCACCACTTTAATGCTACGGAATCCTGGGAGTTGTAGTTTTACAAGGTCTGTGAATACATCATTGGCACCACTTTAATGCTACGGAATCCTGGGAGTTGTAGTTTTACAAGGTTTGTGAATGTATCGTTGGCACCACTTTAATGCTACGGAATCCTGGGAGTTGTAGTTTTACAAGATCTGTGAATACATCATTGGCACCACTTTAATGCTACGGAATCCTGGGAGTTGTAGTTTTACAAGGTCTGTGAATACATCATTGGCACCACTTTAATGCTACGGAATCCTGGGAGTTGTAGTTTTACAAGGTCTGTGAATACATCATTGGCACCACTTTAATGCTACGGAATCCTGGGAGTTGTAGTTTTACAAGGTCTGTGAATACATCATTGGCACCACTTTAATGCTACGGAATCCTGGGAGTTGTAGTTTTACAAGGTCTGTGAATACATCATTGGCACCACTTTAATGCTACGGAATCCTGGGAGTTGTAGTTTTACAAGGTCTGTGAATGCATCGTTGGCACCACTTTAATGCTACGGAATCCTGGGAGTTGTAGTTTTACAAGATCTGTGAATGCATCGTTGGCACCACTTTAATGCTATGGAATCCTGGGAGTTGTAGTTTTACAAGGTCTGTGAATACATCATTGGCACCACTTTAATGCTACGGAATCCTGGGAGTTGTAGTTTTACAAGATCTGTGAATACATCGTTGGCACCACTTTAATGCTATGGAATCCTGGGAGTTGTAGTTTTACAAGGTCTGTGAATACATCATTGGCACCACTTTAATGCTACGGAATCCTGGGAGTTGTAGTTTTACAAGGTCTGTGAATACATCATTGGCACCACTTTAATGCTACGGAATCCTGGGAGTTGTAGTTTTACAAGGTCTGTGAATACATCATTGGCACCACTTTAATGCTACGGAATCCTGGGAGTTGTAGTTTTACAAGGTCTGTGAATACATCATTGGCACCACTTTAATGCTACGGAATCCTGGGAGTTGTAGTTTTACAAGGTCTGTGAATACATCATTGGCACCACTTTAATGCTACGGAATCCTGGGAGTTGTAGTTTTACAAGGTTTGTGAATGTATCGTTGG
>NW_026943821.1:4699133-4806633 GCF_035594765.1 Anolis carolinensis | reverse complement strand
TCCCTTCTTCCTTCCTTCCATCTTTTCTTCTTTCCTTTCATTCTTCCTTCTTTCTTTCCTTCATCCCATTTTCCTTCATTCTTATTTCCTTCCTTCTTTTCATCTTTCCTTCCTTCCTTCCTTCCTTCCTTCCTTCCTTCCTTCCTTCCTTCCTTCCTTCCTTCCTTCCTTCCTTCCTTCTTTCCTCTTTGCCTCCCTTCCCTTCCTTCTCTCCCTCTCTTCCTCCTTTTTTCTTTCCTTCTTTCCTTTAATCCTTCCTTGTTTCTATCTTCCTCCCTCCCTCCCTCCTTCCTTTTCCCCTTCTTCCTTCCTTTCATCATTCTTTTCTTTCATCTTCCTTTCTTCCATCCTTCCTTTCATCCTTCTTTTTTCCTTTCCTTTCTTTCACCCTTCCTTCCTTTTTTTCCTTTTTCCTTCCTTACTTTTCCCTTCTTCCTTCGTTCCTTTCGTCTTTTCTTCTTTCCTTTCATTCTTCCTTCTTTCTTTCCTTTCATCATTGCTTTTTCCTTCCTTCTTATTTCCTTCTTTTCATCCTTCCTTCCTTTCTGTCTTTCATCCTTTCCTTTCATCTTCCTTCACTTTTTTCTATCCATCCCTCTTTCTTTTAATCCTTCCATCCTTCCTTCCTTCTTATTTCCTTCCTTCCTGTCTTTCATCCTTTCCTTTCATCTTCCTATTCTTTTTTCCATCCATCCCTCTTTCCTTCCTTCCTTCCTTCCTTCCTTCCTTCCTTCCTTCCTTCCTTCCTTCCTTCCTTCCTTCCTTCCTTCCTTCTTTTCATCCTTCTTTCCTTCCTTTCTTTCATCCTTTCCTTTCATCTTCCTATTCTTTTTTCCATCCATCCCTCTTTCCTTTCAGCCTTCCTTCCTTCCTTCCTTTCTTCTTTTCATCCTTCTTTCCTTCCTTTCTTTCATCCTTTCCTTTCATCTTCCTTCTCTTTTTTCCATCCATCCCTCTTTCCTTTCATCCTTCCTTCCTTCCTTCTTTCCTTCCTTCCTTCCTTCCTTCTTTTCATCCTTCTTTCCTTCCTTTCTTTCTTTCATCCTTTCCTTTCATCTTCCTTCTCTTTTTTCCATCCATCCCTCTTTCCTTCCTTCCTTCCTTCTTTCCTTCCTTCCTTCCTTCCTTCCTTCTTTTCATCCTTCTTTCCTTCCTTTCTTTCTTTCATCCTTTCCTTTCATCTTCCTTCACTTTTTTCCATCCATCCCTCTTTCTTTTAATCCTTCCATCCTTCCTTCCTTCTTATTTCCTTCCTTCCTGTCTTTCATCCTTTCCTTTCATCTTCCTATTCTTTTTCCATCCATCCCTCTTTCCTTCCTTCCTTCCTTCCTTCCTTCCTTCCTTCCTTCCTTCCTTCCTTCCTTCCTTCCTTCCTTCCTTCCTTCTTTTCATCCTTCTTTCCTTCCTTTCTTTCATCCTTTCCTTTCATCTTCCTATTCTTTTTTCCATCCATCCCTCTTTCCTTTCAGCCTTCCTTCCTTCCTTCCTTTCTTCTTTTCATCCTTCTTTCCTTCCTTTCTTTCATCCTTTCCTTTCATCTTCCTTCTCTTTTTTCCATCCATCCCTCTTTCCTTTCATCCTTCCTTCCTTCCTTCTTTCCTTCCTTCCTTCCTTCCTTCTTTTCATCCTTCTTTCCTTCCTTTCTTTCTTTCATCCTTTCCTTTCATCTTCCTTCACTTTTTTCCATCCATCCCTCTTTCTTTTAATCCTTCCATCCTTCCTTCCTTCTTATTTCCTTCCTTCCTGTCTTTCATCCTTTCCTTTCATCTTCCTATTCTTTTTTCCATCCATCCCTCTTTCCTTCCTTCCTTCCTTCCTTCCTTCCTTCCTTCCTTCCTTCCTTCCTTCCTTCCTTCCTTCCTTCCTTCCTTCCTTCCTTCCTTCTTTTCATCCTTCTTTCCTTCCTTTCTTTCATCCTTTCCTTTCATCTTCCTATTCTTTTTTCCATCCATCCCTCTTTCCTTTCAGCCTTCCTTCCTTCCTTCCTTTCTTCTTTTCATCCTTCTTTCCTTCCTTTCTTTCATCCTTTCCTTTCATCTTCCTTCTCTTTTTTCCATCCATCCCTCTTTCCTTTCATCCTTCCTTCCTTCCTTCTTTCCTTCCTTCCTTCCTTCCTTCTTTTCATCCTTCTTTCCTTCCTTTCTTTCTTTCATCCTTTCCTTTCATCTTCCTTCTCTTTTTTCCATCCATCCCTCTTTCCTTTCATCTTTCCTTCCTTCCTTCCTTCCTTCCTTCCTTCCTTCCTTCCTTCCTTCCTTCCTTCCTTCCTTCCTTCTTATTTCCTTCCTTCCTTCTTTTCATCCTTCTTCCTTCCTTTCTTTCTTTCATCCTTTCCTTTCATCTTCCTTTTCTTTTTTCCATCCATCCCTTTTTCCTTCCTTCCTTCCTTCCTTCCTTCCTTCCTTCCTTCCTTCCTTCCTTCCTTCCTTCCTTCCTTCCTTCCTTCCTTCTTTTCATCCTTCTTTCCTTCCTTTCTTTCTTTCATCCTTTCCTTTCATCTTCCTTCTCTTTTTTCCATCCATCCCTCTTTCCTTTCATCCTTCCTTCCTTCCTTCCTTCCCTCCTTCCTTCCTTCCTTCCTTCCTTCTTTTCATCCTTCTTTCCTTCCTTTCTTTCATCCTTTCCTTTCATCTTCCTTTTCTTTTTTCCATCCATCCCTTTTTCCTTCCTTCCTTCCTTTCTTCTTTTCATCCTTCTTTCCTTCCTTTCTTTCATCCTTTCCTTTCATCTTCCTTTTCTTTTTTCCATCCATCCCTTTTTCCTTCCTTCCTTCCTTCCTTCCTTCCTTCCTTCCTTCCTTCCTTCCTTCTTTTCATCCTTCCGTTCTTTCATCCTTTCCTTTTATCTTCCTTTTCTTTTTTCCATCCATCCCTTTTTCCTTCCTTCCTTCCTTCCTTCCTTCCTTCCTTCCTTCCTTCCTTCCTTCCTTCCTTCTTTTCATCCTTCTTTCCTTCCTTTCTTTCATCCTTTCCTTTCATCTTCCTTCTCTTTTTTCCATCCATCCCTCTTTCCTTTCATTCTTCCTTCCTTCCTTCTTCCTCCCTCCCTTCTCTTTCCCTTCCCTTCCCTGGAAGCTTTTAAACGGTGGCTGGATGGCCATCTGTCTGGGGTCCTTTGTCCTTTCCCTGCCTGGGTAGCAGAGGGGTTGGACTAGATAGCCCTTGGCGTCTCTTCCAGCCCTGTCATTCTAGGATTCCTTTCTTCCTTCCTTTCTTTCTCTCCCCCTTCCCTGTCCGCACTCCTCCTTCCTTTCTGCACACGGTTGCCATGGCAACTCTCAGGCAGGGATGGGAGGGTTTGCAGGCCTCATCATCACCATCTCTTCCTCCTCCTCCTCCTTCTTCTCCAGGCTGCTCAGTGTCTCCAGCGGATGGAAGAAGAGGAGGACCAGGACCAGGGGTGGAGCGCCGGTTGCATCAGGTAAGGAAGGGATGCAGACAGGGATGCAGGAGGATGTGGAGCTTGGAGGAGAAGAAGAGCCAGGTTCAGATGCACAAATGGACGTCAGTCATGGGCCAACTTGGGTCTTCTCTGTAGGTCTTTTGGACTGCAACTCCCACCATTCCTAACAGCCTCAGGCCCTTTCCTTTCCCCCCGCAGCCGCTTAAGCGGCTGCGGGGGGAAAGGAAGGGGCCTGAGGCTGTTAGGAATGGTGGGAGTTGCAGTCCAAAAGACCTACAGAGAAGACCCAAGTTGGCCATTGTTGTCTTCTTCTTTCTCCTTCCTTCATTCTTTGTCTTCCATCTCTTCATTCTTCTTTCTCTCCTTCTTCTTCCTACTTCATTGTTTCTTCATTCTCTTCCTTCTTTTTATTCTTCTTTTTCTTTTCTCCCGCTTCTTCCTTCTTCTCTTTCTCCTTCATTCTTTGTCTTCCATCTCTTCGTTCTTCTTCCTCTCCTCTTCTTTTCCTCCCTATTTCCTTTTTCTTCATTCTCTTCCTCCTGTTCTTTATTCTTCTCCTTCCTTCTTTTTCTCCCTTCTTTTCCCCCTCTTCTTCCTTCTTCTCTTTCTCCTTCATTCTTTGTCTTTCTTTCTCCTTCATTCTTTGTCTTCCATCTCTTTATTCTTCTCCTTTTTTTCTTTTCTCCCTCTTCTTCCTTCTTCTCTTTCTCCTTCATTCTTTGTCTTCCATCTCTTCGTTCTTCTTCCTCTCCTCTTCTTTTCCTTCCTATTTCCTTTTTCTTCATTCTCTTCCTCCTGTTCTTTATTCTTCTCCTTCCTTCTTTTTCTTCCTTCTTTTCCCTCTTCTTCTTTCTTCTCTTTCTCCTTCATTCTTTGTCTTCCATCTCTTTATTCTTCTCCTTTTTTTTCTTCCTCTACTTCCTTCTTCTCTTTCTCCTTCATTCTTTGTCTTCCATCGCTTCGTTCTTCTTCCTCTCCTCTTCCTCTCCTTCCTACTTCGTTTTTCTTCATTCTCTTCCTCCTGTTCTTCCTTCTCCTCTTTATTCTTCTCCTTCCTTCTTTTTCTTCCTTCTATTCCCCCTCTTATTCCTTCTTCTCTTTCTCCTTCATTCTCCATCTCTTCGTTCTTCCTCTCCTCTTCTTCTCCTTCCTACTTCATTTTTCTTCATTCTCTCCCTCTTGTTCTTCCTTCTCTTTATTCTTCTCCTTCTTTCTTTTTCTTCCTTTTCTTTCTCCTTCATTCTTTAGCTTCCATCTCTCCGTTCGTCTTTCTCTCATCCTCATTCCTACTTCCTTTTTTCTTCATTCTCTTCCTCCTGTTCTTCCTTGTCTTTATTCTTCTCCTTCTTTTTCTTTTCTCCCTCTTCTTCCTTCTCCTCTTTATTCTTCTCCTTACTTCTTTTTCTTTCTTCTTTCCCCCCTCTTCTTCCTTCTTCTTCATTCTTTGTCTTCCATCTCATCTTCTCCTCCCTACTTCATTTTTTCTTCATTCTCTTCCATCTCTTCGTTCTTCTTCCTCTCCTCTTCTTCTCCTTCCTACTTCGTTTTTCTTCATTCTCTTCCTCCCCTTCTTCCTTCTCCTCTTTATTCTTCTCCTTCTTTTTCTTTTCTCCCTCTTCTTCCTTTTCCTCTATATTCTTCTCCTTCCTTCTTTTTCTTTCTTCTCTTCCTCCTCTTCTTCCTTGTTCTCTTTCTCCTTCATTCTTCCATCTCTTCATTCTTCTTCCCCTCCTCCTTCCTACTTCATTTTTTCTTCATTCTCCCCCTCCTGTTCTTCCTTCTCTTTATTTTTCTCCTTTTTTGTTTTTCTTCCTTCTTTCCCCCTCTTCTTCTCTTTCTCCTTCATTCTTTGTCTTCCATCTCTTTGTTCTTCTTTCTCTCCTCTTCTTCTCCTTCCTACTTGGGTTTTCTTCATTCTCTCCCTCCTGTTCTTCCTTTATTCTTCTCCTTTTTCTTTTCTCCCTCTTCTTCCTTCTCCTTATTCTTCTCCTTTTTTTCTTTTTCTCCCTCTTCTTCCTTCTTCTCTTTCTCCTTCATTCTTTGTCTCCCACTTCTTTCTCATCCGCTTCCTTCTTTACGTTCTTCTCATTTTCCTCCCTTCCTTCGTTGTCTTGTCTCTTCCTCTTATTCCTTCTTCTCTTTCTTCTCCTTCTTTCTTCTTCCTCTCATTCCTCTTTGTCCATAAAAAGGTCTCCTAATATAAAACAATTCTTTAAAATGTGCCTCTTTCCTTCCAGCACAGCTTCCAACTCCACGTTTTTGGCTGTGAGATTTATTTTTAACTAGCTTGGGTACCCGGTGTTGCCCGGGTTATTTGAAAAAGTCAGTGTTTAATTGTACAAAATGCATAAGGTTGTGGGTGAACTACAACTCACATCATGCCATGTGAACCCCGAGAAACTCCATCAGTACTTAAAGTTTTATTATTATTTATTATTATTTGTGATGTTGGGCAAGTTTGCTCTAGATCAAGGGTCCCCAAACTTTTTAAGCCGAGGGCCGGTCCACAATCCTTCAGACTGTTGAGGGGCCGGATTATCATTTGAAAAAAAAATACAAACAAATTCTGATGCACACTGCACATGTCTTATTTGTAGTGCAAAAACAACAACAACAATGAAAGAACAATACAATATTTAAAAATAAAAATAATTTTAACCAACATACATTTATCAGGATTTCAATGGGAAATGTGCGCCTGCTTCTCGCTAATGAGATAGTCAAGTTAATTAGGGTTGTTGTTGTTGTTGTTGTTGTTGTTGTGTGCCTTCAAATCATTTCAGACTTTGGGCGAGCCTAAGTCTACAAAGGGGACTCAGAGTGGCTTACAAATTATATGTACATACAATATATTATATTATTAGCATAGCACAATATTAGCATTATATATTACTATATTGAACTATACCACTATACTGTAATATTATTAGTAATATTATATGTAATATAGAATATATAATTAATATTATTATATGGTATTATTATTAGTGTTATATTGTATTACATTATATGTATATACAATATATTATATTATAAAACTGAGGGCGGGGGCCAGGTAAATGACCTCAGAGGGCCGCATCCGGCCCCCGGGCCTTAGTTTGGGGACCCCTGCTCTAGATGCATCATGGGTGGGGTTGGGTGTGTAGGGTAAACTACAACTCCCACTATGTTGAGTCAGTCTCCTCAAACCCCTCCAGTAGGTTGTGTTAGTCATGGGGGTTTTGTGTGCCAAGTTTGGTCCAGATCCATCATCGGTAGAAGTCACAGATTCTCTGGTTATGGGTGAACTACAACTCCCAGAAAGGAAGGCCAGTTTCTCCCAACCCCTCCAGTATATTCAGTTGGTCATGGTGGTTCAGTGTGCCAAGTATGATCCAGGTCAGGGGTCCCCAAACTTTTTAAACAGGGGGCCAGTCTATAGTTTTTTAAAATAAAAATGAACAAATTCCTATGCACACTGCACATATCTTATTTTGAAGTTTTAAAAAAACCCAAACAGGAAAAAATACAGTCTCAATGCTAATATTATTAATCATCATCATCATCGTCGTCATCATCATCATATAAATAACTAGCTTTGCCCGGCCACGCGTTGCTGTGGCGAAGTACGGTGGTATGGGAAATAAAGTATTGAGGAATTGGTGGTAGTTAAGGTAAAGGGTCCCCTGGGCTGAGCGGGTTGCTAGGAGACCAAGTGAACAGAGCTTAGCCTTCTAACTGGCAGCAATTGGATAAAAACAATTATTCCTCTCCCTCTAATTAGGACTTTATTTTTCTTTTCTTTTTGTTGTATCAGCCTAGAGGCATGGATGAGGGGTTGTGCTGTCAATTTTCGAGGTTGTGGGGTGTTTACTTTTGTTGTTTTGTCCGCTGCCGTGATGCCATCACTCTTTTATATATATAGATAGATAAAGAGGGTTGGAAGAGACCCCTTGGGCCATTTAGTCCAGCCCCCTCCTGCCTTTGTCCACCAAAAGCACAAGTAAAGCACTCCTGACAGATAGCCACCCAGCCATAATAATAATAATAATGATAATAATAATACAAATAAAAATAATGAAGAGGGTTGGAAGAGATCCCTTGGGCAATTTAGTCCAACTCTCTTCTGCCTTTGTGCACCAAAAACACAAGCAAAGCTCCCCTGATAGATGGCCACCCAGCGTCAATGTTAATAATAATAATAATAATAATAATAATAATAATAATAATAATAATAATAATACAAATAAAAATAATGAAGAGGGTTGGAAGAGATCCCTTGGGCAATTTAGTCCAACTCTCTTCTGCCTTTGTGCACCAAAAACTCAAGCAAAGCTCCCCTGATAGATGGCCACCCAGCCTCAATGTTAATAATAATAATAATAATAATAATAATAATAATAATACAAATAAAAATAATGAAGAGGGTTGGAAGAGATCCCCTGGGCAATTTAGTCCAACTCTCTTCTGCCTTTGTGCACCAAAAACACAAGCAAAGCTCCCCTGATAATAATAATAATAATAATAATAATAATAATAATAATAATAATAATAATACAAATAAAAATAATGAAGAGGGTTGGAAGAGATCCCCTGGGCAATTTAGTCCAACTCTCTTCTGCCTTTGTGCACCAAAAACACAAGCAAAGCTCCCCTGATAATAATAATAATAATAATAATAATAATAATAATAATAATAATAATAATACAAATAAAAATAATGAAGAGGGTTGGAAGAGATCCCCTGGGCAATTTAGTCCAACTCTCTTCTGCCTTTGTGCACCAAAAACTCAAGCAAAGCTCCCCTGATAGATGGCCACCCAGCCTCAATGTTAATAATAATAATAATAATAATAATAATAATAATAATAATACAAATAAAAATAATGAAGAGGGTTGGAAGAGATCCCTTGGGCAATTTAGTCCAACTCTCTTCTGCCTTTGTGCACCAAAAACACAAGCAAAGCTCCCCTGATAGATGGCCACCCAGCCTCAATATTAATAATAATAATAATAATAATAATAATAATAATAATAATAATAAGGAAAGGCTCCAAGGCTTATGCAGGGAGGGAGAAGACAGGAGGGTGGGGGCCGGATAAATGCCTTCGAGGGGCCGCATGTGGCCCGCGGGCTGTAGTTTGGGGACCCCTGATCCAGGTCCATCATCAATGGGGCTCACAGTTTCTCCAGTTGTAGATGAACTACAACTCCCAGAAATCAAGGTCTATCCCTCTCAAACCACTCTAGTATTAAAATTTTGGCTTATCAGCTATGTGTGCATTGTCTTTTGAGTTCACGGTGCTCTCTAGATGTCGGTGAACTACAACTCCCCCAAATCAAGCTGAACCCCTCTCAAAGCTCTCAGGTATTTTTTTGCTTGTCATGAGTGCTCTGTGTGCCACGTATGCTCCAATTCCAGGGTGCTCATTGATTGCAGGTGAACTATACATCCCAATACTCACAACCCACTAGTATTCAAATTTGGGCACGTCGGATATGCATGCCGAGTTTGGTCCGGATCCATCATTTTTTGGATTCATAGATGTAATCTATATACAGTAGAGTCTCACTTATCCAACATAAACGGGCCGGCAGAACGTTGGATAAGCGAATATGTTGGATAATAAGGAGAGATTAAGAAAAAGCCTATTAAACATCAAATTAGGTTATGATTTTACAAATGAAGCACCAAAACATCATGTTATGCAACAAATTTGACAGAAAAAGTAGTTCATTACACATTAATGCTATGTAGTAATTACTTTATTTATGAACTTAGCACCAAAATATCACAATGCATTGAAAATATTAACTACAAAAATGCGTTCGATAATCCAGAACATTGGATAAGTGAGACTCTACTGTATATAAAAGGGTAATGAAATTTCGTCCTAGGACAAAACAACAAAACTACACATCCCAGAAACACTAAACTTGGCAGCACAACCCCTCATCCATGCCTCTACGTTCATACAACAAAAAGAAAACAAAAATAAAGTCCTAATTAGAGGGAGAGGAATAATTGTTTATATCCATTTGCTGCCAGTTAGAAGGCTACACTCCGCCCACTTGGTCTCCTAGCAACCCACTCAGCCCAGGGGACAGGCAGAGTTAAGCGTCACTTAGGCCTCTTCCACACTGCCTATAAAATACAGATTATCTGATTTGAACTGGATTATTTGGCAGTGTAGACTCAAGGCCCTTCCACACAGCTATATAACCCATTTATAATGGACTTAATGTCAGGGGAAAACCTTTACCCTTTACCTTAACTACCACCAATTCCTCAAGACTTTATTTTCCATACCACCATACTTCACCACAGCAACGCGTGGCTGGGCACAGCTAGTGTAATCTATATATATAAAATGATAAAGTTGTTTGCGCAGTGACTATAACAACAAAACTAAACATCCCAGAAATACGAAATTTGGCAACACAATGCAAAAGGCTTGCCTCCAGGTTACAACAACACAACCACACCACAAAACCACAATCCAGACCCACAAAACTCACAACAACGCATCATGCGATAACAACACAACTAAACGCCCCAGAAATACAAAACTTGGCAACACAATGCAAAAGCCTTGCCTCCCAGTTGTAACAACACAACCACACCACAAAACCACACAGGGCCCACAAAACTCACAACAACGCATCGTGACTATAACAATGCAACTAAACGCCCCAGAAATACGAAACTTGACAACACAACGCAAAAGCCTTGCCTCCCGGTTGTAACAACACAACCACACCACAAAACTACAATCCGGACCCACAAAACTCACAACAATGCATCGTGACTATAACAACACAACTAAACGTCCCAGAAATACGAAACTTGGCACACAACTAAATGCCCCAGAAATATAAAACTTGACAACACAACGCAAAAACCTTGCCTCCCGGTTGTAACAACACAACCACACCACAAAACCACAATCCGGACCCACAAAGCTCACAACAATGCATTGTGACTATAACACAACTAAACGCCCCAGAAATACAAAACTTGGCAAAACAATGCAAAAGCCTTGCCTCTCAGTTGTAACAATACAACCACACCACAAAACCACAATCCGGACCCACAAAACTCACAACAACGCATTGTGACTATAACAAATACAAAATTTGACAACACAACTCATCCACCTCCCCAATCCCTACATTCACACTTGGCCTCCAAAAAAACAATTACAATAATAACAATGACAACAACAACAACAAGAATCAACACCATCACAGGCAAGAAACAGCCAGGCACTGAGGCTGAGAGGCCAGTCAGTGCTACACTGGGCCTCCAAAAAACAATTCAGTAGCATCTAACTTATCCAACCTTCATGACCACTACAACAATAATAATAAACACCTACACAGGCAAAACAAAAAAAGACTATTGTACCACAATAAAAATATAAACCGCACTCAGCAGAATCAGACATTACAACTAACAACAAACCAAAGACAACAGGGATCTCAAGCAATTATCAATCAACACAAAAATTGAAGAAGGTAACAGACTTCAAATACTATTACTAATGTGAGTATAAAGAAGGTGGAGGTCACAGCATAAATACAACCTAATGTAGACTGACCAACACCACCAGACTCAGCCACAGCAACGCGTGGCCGGGCACAGCTAGTACGATATAATACTAATAATAATATAATTTGATAATATTAATAATATATTATATATTACGTGTAATATTACTAATAATATTACAGTATAGTGGTATAGTGCAGTAGAGTCTCGCTTATCCAACGTAAACGGGCCGGCAGAATGTTGGATAAGCGAATATGTTGGATAATAAGGAGAGATTAAGGAAAAGCCTATTAAACATCAAATTAGGTTATGATTTTACAAATTAAGCACCAAAACATCATGTTAGACAACAAATTTGACAGAAAAAGTAGTTCATTACACATTAATGCTATGTTGTAATTACTGTATTTACGAATTTAGCACCAAAATTTCATGATATATTGAAAACATTGACTACAAAAATGCGTTGGATAATCCAGAACGTTGGATAAGTGAGACTCTACTGTACTAATAATAATATAATTTAATAATATTAATAATTATATACCCTGTTTCCCCGAAAATAAGACATCCCCGGAAAATAAGACCTAGTAGAGATTTTGCTGAATTGCTAAATATAAGGCCTCCCCCAAAAGTAAGACCTAGCAAAGTTTTTGTTTGGAAGCATGCCCAACGAACAGAACACCAGAACATGCAGGATCGGTAAATGTATATACCATAAAGTGTTGTACATGGAAATATTGGTAGTAACAAGACATTCTTGATAGCATTCACAGTTTGTCTGGTTATGCTGGTTTGTGATGACAACTATTGTATAGTATATAATATATGTTTTTTTGTTCAACAATATATGTGCGTTCTTCTTCATGGAAAAATAAGACATCCCGTGAAAATAAGACCTAGCACATCTTTGGGAGCAAAAATTAATATAAGACACTGTCATATTTTCGGGGAAATTATATATTACGTGTAATATTACTAATAATATTACAGTATAGTGGTATAGTGCAATATAGTAATATGTAATGCTAATATTGTGCTATGCTAATAAAATAACTTATTGTATGTACATATTATTTGTAAGCCGCTCTGAGTCCCCTTTGGGATGAGAAGGGCGGGATATCAATGTAGTAAATAAGTAAATAAATAAATACATCCCAGTATCTACAACTCGGCAAATTCCCCTTAAAACCCAACAGTATTCAAATGTGGGCATATTGGGTCTGCATGCCAAGTTTGATCCAGATCCATCATTGTTTGGATTCATAGATGTAATGTCATACATTATAATACTAATAATAATATAATTTAATAATATAATAGTACTAATAATATTACAGTATAATGGTATAGTGCAATATCTATATATATAAAAAGGTAATGAAATTTTGGCCTAGGACAAAACAACAAAACTACACATCCCAGAAACACTAAACATGGCAGCACAACCCCTCATCCATGCCTCTAGGTTCATACAACAAAAAGAAAAGAAAAATAAAGTCCTAATTAGAGGGAGAGGAAGAATTGTTTTTATCCAATTGCTGCCAGTTAGAGGGCTAAGCTCCGCCCAGGGGACAGGCAGAGTTAGGCCTCACTTAGGCTTCTTCCACACTGCCTATAAAATACAGATTATAGATTTTAACTGGATTACAGTATATGGCAGTGTAGACTCAAGGCCCTTCCACACACCTATATAACCCATTTAGAATCTTATATTATCTGCTTTGAACTGGATTATCTTGACTCCACACTGCCATATAATCCACTTCAGTGGGCATTTTATCCAGCTGTGTAGAAGGGGCCTCATATAATCCAGTTCTAAGCAGATAATATAAGATTATAAATATAAGATGTAATAATTACTGTGGCATAATAATGTAAAGTCACACACTCTCTCTCAGCTCATGAAACATTCTCACCCAGTTGTCTCAAAACAAGTCCAAAGCAAGGATTTAAGATCCAGGTGAAAGACAGAACCCCAATATATATATATATACATTTACATCATCACTCATTTATCATCATTTTTCTTTCTTTCTTTTTTTCCCCCTCATATTAAATTCACATTACATTTTTAAAACTCCACTAGTTCACAGCGGCTTTCGTTGACCTTGGCTGTCCACTGGAATTCCATTATCTTTCTCTGGGCATTTCGCCTGAGTTTAACAAGAATGACAGGGAAGAAACATTCTAACAAACTTGTATCAGTTTTTTTTTTTTAAGACACAGTTAACAAGTTCATAACTTATCGTTTTTACCTTGGACTGTCTGCCAAGATTTTCCCACTATCTTTTTTGGCATGAGGCCCAGGTGCAAAAGAAAACTTTTTAAGAAAACAGCCTTTGTTTCTCAGAAGTAACAAGGAAAACTCTTTTGAAACACAATTTAACCTTTTAAACATTTCTCATAGAAATTATATGCTTAGTTTCCATTTATGCCAAGTAACTCAAAATAATTCCACTTTTCTTGCACACACAAAGTCCTCATCAAAGGCTCTCTTTTGTAAGACGGTCTCTGAACCTCAACAGAATTTTAACAGCCTCCCTCCCTTTTTCTGGCCTCTCTGCAGCTTGTCAGCAAAAGCAAACTAACAACACAGACAGACCCTCTTCGAATCAGATTTTTTCAACCGTAATAAAACATTTCTAGATATTTGTGCTCAACATTTTTTGTATAAATCTATAGACTCATTTTTTCATTTTCATTTCAATATTACCACGAAACATGCAGAACTTGAAACTCATTATTCCCCACACATGACAAAGAAATCAAACAGTTTTTTTTTTTCAAAAGGGTATGCCACCTTCCCTCTTTTCATTTTTTTTTTCCTTTTCTTTCCCCGGGAGTTGCAACTCAGTCTTGAATGGATTTGCATCCTCATGAGTCCTGCACGACTTGGTCTTGGGGCACCCTCACAAGTCTTGTTCTCTGGGGAATTCCTTCTACGGCTCTACTTGCAACTGAGCCGAAATTGTCTAACATACACTGTAATGGGGTGGTGGATTTGAACCCACTGCCTCCCATCCTGCCTAATAGAGGGGACTGCCTTGGCCTGGGCACCCGGACACTCAACGGTATGCGTCAGGAATCACAAGACAGAACCCCTTTCTACCTCCCTGGGAACCTTTGTGTGTCCCTCCCGGCGCCGGTGTTCCCTTAGTGTCTCATTTAACCACTATACTTGCCAGATTTCTGTAGACGTCGGACCAACCTTCGCCCCTGGACTTTTCCTGGATCCTTTCCTCCCGTCTGGTTTCTATGGAACCTCGCTGTCGTTGCGGCTCCCACCGTCGACCGGCGTTGGCATCAGAGGCAAGTACCGCAGACGGTCTTGCAATATTCAGGGAACCCTTCTCGTCTCACGGTAGTTGCCTCCGGCCCCCACCGCCAAGTTGGGACCGTCCCGCCAACGGGATCCGTCTCCGACCTCCTGGCCCGTCTTATTGTGGGATCACGTCGGTGTCACCAGAAAATGTAGCGGAAGCCAGACTTCCCCTCTTCTCGGCTTCTCGTGTGTCTGTGCGGACGCAGTGGAAGTAGGAGACAGACAACTGGAGTTTTTTTCCAAAGAAAGCAGTTTACTAAAGTTCCTGCAGCTGCAGAGGTTCATCCCACGCACAACTAGGTGCTGAAAAGGGAGAACCCCGCCGACAGGGTCAAGTGTCTATTTATACAATTCAATGGGTTCGGTTTACGACCGCCCACATATCAAACCATTGGTGCATATTTGTGGTGCAGTATTACATTTCATCATTACTTTCGTTTCTCTCAAAACACATGATTTCGGGGAAATCATGTGATAACCCATCGGCTGTGTACCTGGCCTGCTCGTACCTCCTTATATGGCCATTTCCTCCTACCCCTTCATTCCTGCCTTAATAATACAGAACAATATAATCTCTAAAATCAGGACAGTAAATAAAGAGCAACACTCTGAAAGCATAGGCCGCAGCAACGCGTGGCCGGGCAAAGCTAGTAGTAATATGTAATGCTAATATTGTGCTATGCTAATAAAATAACTTATTGTATGTACATATTATTCCCCTTAAAACCCACCAGTATTCATATGTGGGCATATTGGGTCTGCATGCCAAGTTTGGTCCAGATCCATAGTTGTTTTGATCCATATGCGCTCTGGATGTAGGTGAACTACAACTCCTATAAATCCCTCCAAAGATACACATACATATTTTCACTTTTATTATCTGCATGCATTTTCCATTTCTGACTTCATTACAAAGCTGTTCTTATCAACTCCGGCCCAGAAACCTTAGTGGGCCAATTAAAGCTTATGATTAAATCTGCATATTTCAAAACCTGCCTTTTTCGTGGGTGACTGGACTCTGCCTTCAGTAATGTGATTCATTATTTTTTTTATATATAATCTTCCCCAATGAAATCGCTCTTTTCCTGCGGGACCAAGTTAAATATAGCTCTGTCAGCAGCTTGGTTGGGCATTTCGTCGTCCTTATTATAACCCCGAAATTGGCCCGGATTTCTTCCTCCCTGCCTTTGATTCCAGCTAAACCGATTAAAAGGTCACAGCCCTCACGCCAACAGACGATTAAAAGATTTATTATAATCTGGATTAGTTTAACGGAGAGTAATTGGCTCTCAAAATCTATACGCATAATGAAAATATGCATATGTGTATGTGGCTGGGTATCCACTTCCACAAACAGCTCTCGCTCCCACTGCTCAGGAGACACCAATGGCCTTCCCGCCAATGACATTGTGGGTTATGGCGAGCACATTGAATATGTCCAAGAGCCTGTCAATGTCCTCCACAAACACCACCCTAGTCAAGGCTTTCATTGTAGATTTTCTGTGTTTCCTCCACCACAGACATCCCAGTGTTTCTGACTCTCTCCATTGGTGTGGAATTTGCATGACCCCGCCCACGGCCTCTACCTTAACCTTTTCCTATTCTTTCCTATGGCACACAGCAAACAGAGGAATTGATCAGCAACTGAACATACTAGAGAGGTTTGGGGAGAATTCACCATGATTTATAGGACTTGTAGGAACTGGGATGTATAGTTCACCTACAGTCTAAGAGCACTCTGAACTCCACCAACGATGGACCTGGAACTAACTTGGCGCACAGAACCACCACGACCAAAAAACAAGTACTGGAGGTCTTTGGAGGGATTTATAGGAGTTGTAGTTCACCTACATCCAGAGTGCACTATGAACCCAAACAATTTATTTATTTCGTGTCAAAAGCATTGTACAACAAATACATTTCAAATAATGGAAATTAAAAAAAAGAAAAGAAATCACAAGCAACTAAATAGTTTTGGACCAAAAGCGGGCAACAGCAACCGCATTGTCCGTAGCTTTAAACAAGTCCTCCTCCGTACATGAGGCAGGGCATTGTGGGCAAGCATACATATGCGGAGTTGTTTGTTCAGCTCCACAGTCACACAAGGTGGAGGATTCCTCCAGGTAGTGCCACCTTGCCAAGTTGTCTTTTGATCTGCCCACTCCACTTCTGAGTCTGTTCATGGACTTCAAAGTTGCCCATTCCTGGTTTGTCCCTGGAGGAAGACCCTCTTGGGGGGCCATCCAGTTAGAATTGCCAGGTTTAGCTGCCCAGAGGGACACCTTTGCTGTTGCTGGAGGAACATCAAGAGGAGGGGTGGTTCTCATGAAGCCCTTCCTTGATTTGAGTCTGGTGGGAGGAGGCTGATAGCCATGCAGTGGGTGGCTTTCACAATGTTCGACCTTTTTTCTCTCACCGTTAGCAGCAAATTCCCGTCGCACGTCAGGAGGGGCAATGCCAGCTAACTTGTAGAGTTTATCAACAGGTGTAGGTTTAAGGCATCCCGTGATGATTCTGCATGTTTCATTCAGTGCTACCGTGTTTCCCCGAAAATAAGACCTCCCCAAAGAATAAGACCTAGCAGGGTTTTGGGGGGATTGCCAAATATAAGGCCTCCCCTGAAAGTAAGACCTAGCAGCTAAGGCTGCAGCAGAGTTCCATTGGGAAGCATGGCTGCAGGGCAGAAGCAGCACACATACATACACAGGAGGGAGGGAAAGTGCTTGCTTTCTGTGCCTCCCTCCCTCCCTGCCTTGCCTTGCCTGTCCCCCAGCCGAGGCTTGAAAACCTTCCGTGGCTGCTGCCTGCGCTGCCGTTTCTTCCTTCTCCGTCCTGGCCATGCTGGCCATGCTCTCTTCTTCCCAGAGGCTTCTGATTGGCTCCTGGAGCCAGGGCAAGGGAGGGTGGGAGGGAAGGAAGAGGGCTTTCCACTCGTCCCCAAGGCTTCGCTCCTTAAAGGTACAGGACGCATTGGGATTCTCCACTCATCCTTATTCCTATCCTATGCCATGAAACTGATTATTTTATACTATTATTCTATTGCCATATTATTATCATCATATTCTGTTACTATTATTATATCCCATTATTATATTATCCTATTAATATATTTTAAATCATTATATTATATTTTTCTATTATTATTATATCATTATATTATTATTCTATTATTATTCTATTATATTTTCATATTATTATATTATTATTCTGTTATTATTAAATTCCATTTTATATTACCCTATTAATATATTTTATATCATTATATTCTATACTATTATTCTATTATATTATCATATTATTATTTTATTATTATTAGAATATTCTGTTATTATTATTATATTCCATTTTATATTATCCTATTAATATATTTTATATCATTCTATTCCATTCTATTATTCTATTATATTATCCTATTATTATTATATTATTATGCTATTCTGTTATTATATCCCATTATTATATTATCCTATTAATACCATATTATTATCATTTTCTGTTATTATTATATCCTATATTATATTATCTCATTAATATATTGTATATCATTATATTATTATTATATTATCATATTATTATTATAGTATATTATATTAATCATCATTCATGACTACATTGAAACTAGAATAGAGAGAAATCAGCGTGGAAACCTTGTGAAACCTAAATTACAAGAGGTACCATAGATTGTTGTACATGTAAATAATGGTAGTAACAAGAAATTCTTGATAGGATTCATAGTTTGTCTGGTTATGCTGGTTTGTGATGACAACTACTTTACAGTATATAATAAATGTTGATTTTGTTGTTATAAATGTGAGCTCTTCTTCATGGAAAAATAAGACATCCCCTGAAAATAAGACCTAGTGCATTTTTGGGAGCAAAAATTAATATAAGACCCTGTCTTATTTTTGGGGAAACAGGGTATGTCCACCTGCTTTGCATGGGCAGACTTGTGCCAAACAGGACAGGCAGACTCTGCAGTTGAGAAAGACAAGGCCAGGGCTGATGTTCTTACTACTTGTGGGTCTGCTCCCCATGCACTGCCAGTCAGTTTCCGCAGGATGTTATTGCGTGCAGCTACTTTGTGCTTGGTGTTCATGCAGTGTTTCCTATATGTTAGTGTTCGGTCTAAGGCAGGGGTCCCCAAACTAAGGCCCGGGGGCCGGATGCGGCCCTCCAAGGTCATTTACCTGGCCCCTGCCCTCAGTTTTATAATATAATATTTTATATCAGTTTTAATAATATAATATATTGTATATACATATAATATTGATAATAATCTTATTATTATCTTACAATATAATACTAATAGTAATACCATATAATAATATTAATTATATGGTATATATTACATCTATATATATAAAAGAGTGATGGCATCACGGCGACCCACAAAACAACAAAACTACAGGCCCCCCAACCTCGAAATTTGACAACACAACCCATCATCCACGCCTCTAGGTTGATACAACAAAAAGAAAAGAAAAATAAAGTCCTAATTAGAGAGAGAGGAATAATTGCTTTTATCCAATTGCTGCCAGTTAGAGGGCTAAGCTCCTCCAACTTGGTCTCCTAGCAACCCAATAAAAAATAATAAAAAACACTAAAAATTAATACAATAAAATACTATAATAACATAAAATATCTAAAAATAATACAAGAAAATAATAAAATATAATCAATAAAAATATAACTTACAATAAAATTAATAAAAAATTGCAAATAACGTCAAATAAAAATTACACAACAATTTTTAACCAATACCACCACCACTTTGCCACAGCAACGCGTGGCCGGGCACAGCTAGTATAATATAATAGTATAGTGGTATAGTTCAATATAGTAATATATAATGCTAATATTGTGTTATGCTAATAATATAATATATTGTATGTACATACAGCTGCTCTGAGTCCCCTTCGGGGTGAGAAGGGTGGGATATAAATGTAGTAAATAAATGCAGTAAATAAATAAATAATTTTAGACTTAGGCTCGGCCAAAGTTTGACATGACTTGAAGGCACACAACAACAACATCAATCCTAATTAACTTGACTATCTCATTGGCCAGTAGCAGGCCCACACTTTCTATTGAAATCCTAATAGGTTTATGTTGGTTAAAATTGTTTTCATTTTTAAATATTGTATTCTTTCGTTGTTGTTGTTGTTGCACTACAAATAAGACATGCGGTATGCGTAGGAATTTGTTTGTATTTTTTTTCAAATGATAATTCGGCCCCTCAACAGTCTGAAGGATTGTGGACCGGCCCTCTGCTTAAAAAGTTTGGGGACCCCTGGTCTAAGGTGACACCAAGGTATTTAGGATGAAAACAGTGTTCGAGCTCTTGGCCTTCCCAAGTAACTTTCAGTTTCCTGTTGGCTTCGCGGTTACGTAGGTGGAAAGCACACACTTGTGTCTTGGCAGGGTTGGGCTTCAGGTGGTTCTCTTTGTAGTAGCTGGAGAGGTCTTTCAAGGCATTGGTGAGTTGCTTTTCAACTGTTTCAAAATCTTTTGCTTGTGTTGTAAGGCCAAGGTCATCTATATATATAAAAGAGTGATGGCATCAGGGCAGTGGACAAAACAACAAAACTACAGGCCCCCCCAACCTCGAAATTTGACAACACAACCCATCACCCATGCCTCAGGGTTGATACAACAAAAAGAAAAGAAAAATAAAGTCCTAATTAGAGGGAGAGCAATAATTGTTTTTATCCAATTGCTGCCAGTTTAGAGGGCTAATCTCTGCCCACTTGGTTGCCTAGCAACCAGCCAAGGGACAGCCAGGTTTCAGTTAGGGGACAGGCGGATGTAGGCCTCACTTAGGCTTCTTCCACAGATTATCTAATTTGCACTGGATTATATGGCAGTGTAGACTCAAGGCCCTTCCACACAGCTATATAACCCATTTATAATCTTATATTATCTGCTTTGCACTGGATTATCTTGACTCCACACTGCCATATAATCCACTTCAGTGTGCATTTTATCCAGCTGTGAAGAAGGAGCCTCATATAATCCAGTTCTGAGCAGATAATATAAGATTAGAAATATACAGTAGAGTCTCACTTATCCAACGTAAACAGGCCGGCAGGATAAGTGAATATGTTGGATAATAAGAAGGGATTCAGGAAAAGCCAATTAAACATCAAATTAGGTAATCGTTATACAAATTAAGCACCAAAACATCATATTATACAACAAATTTGACAGAAAAAGTAGTTCCATGCGCAGTAATGCTATGTAGTATTTACAGTAGAGTCTCACTTATCCAACACTCGCTTATCCAACATTCTGGATTATCCAACACATTTTTGTAGTCAATGCTTTCAATATATTGTGATATTTTGGTGCTAAATTCATAAATACAGTAATTTCTATATAGCATTACTGTGTACTGAACAACTTTTTCTGACAAATTTGTTGTCTAACATGATGTTTTGGTGCTTAATTTGTAAAATCATAACTTAATTTGATGTTTAATAGGTTTTTCCTTAATTCCTCATTATCCAACATATTCGCTTATCCAACGTTCTGCCGGCCCGTTTATGTTGGATAAGTGAGACTCTACTGTACTGTATTTACAAATTTACCACTAAAATATCACAATGAATTTAAAACACTGACTACAAAAACATTGATTATGAAAAGGCAGACTGCGTTGGATAATCCAGAACATTGTATAAGCGAATGTTGGATAAGTGAGATTCTTCTTTAATATGAAATAATTACTGGGATAGAATAATGCAGAACAATATAATCTCTAAAACCAGGACAGTAAATAAACAGGGGAATTCCACACAGGAAACAATCAGGGCCAGCTAACACCTCCCAACAAAGTATTCCCATCATCAAAGTCTGGCAAATCCTCTGATTTCTCAGGGCCACAGACAGTAGAAGCACATAAAATATCGCAAACAACACCACTCTGAAAACAAGGGAATTCCAGACAGGAAACAATCAGGGCCAGCTAACACCTCCCAACAAAAAATTCACTCAGGGAGGAAACAGCCAGGCTTTAAAGCAGCATTCATACTTGCCTCCAACAAACAAAAAAACCCAATCAGAAATATTGTATATTCACAACCTTTAGGAAATAATATCCCCTGATGGCGCAGCGTGTTAAAGCGCTGAGCTGCTGAACTTCTGGACCGAAAGGCCACAGGTTTGAACCTTTACCCTTGACCTTACCTACCACCAATTCCTCAATACTTTATTTCCCAGACCACCAGACTTCGCCACAGCAACGCGTGGCCGGGCACAGCTAGTCAGCATATATAAAGCTCTTTGTGAGTGGTGGTTGTGGCTGGTTCGTGAAGATGTTAAATAAGGTCGGTGCAAGAACGCTGCCTTGGGGTAAACCATTCTTTGGCCTCCTCCATCTGCTTTTCTGGCCCTGAAACTCCACATAGAAGCTGCGGTTTTCTAAGAGGGTCTGGACCAGGGGTCCTCAAACTTTTTAATCCGAGGGCTGGTCCACAATCCTTCAGACTGTTGAGGGGCCGGATTATCATTTGAAAAAAAAAAAAACCAAACAAATTCCGATGCACACTGCACATGTCTTATTTGTAGTGCAACAACAACAAGAACAATGAAAGAACAATACAATATTTAAAAATAAAAACAATTTTAACCCAACATACATTTATCAGGATTTCAATGGGAAGTGTGGTCCTGCTTCTGGCCAATGAGATAGTCAAGTCAATTAGGATTTTTGTTGTTGTTTTTGTTGTTGTTGTTGTTGTGTGCCTTCAAGTCATTTCAGACTTTGGGTGAGCCTAAGTCTAAAATGTATTTATTTATTATTTATTTATTTACTGCATTTATTTACTACATTTGTACACACCCTTCTCACCGCAAAGGGGACTCAGAGTGGCTTACAAATTATATGTACATACAATATATTATATTATTAGCATATTATTATTAGCAACAATATTAGCATTATATATTACTATATTGAACTATACCACTATACTGTAATATTATTAGTAATATTATATGTAATATAGAATATATAATTAATATTATTATATGGTATTATTATTAGTGTTATATTGTATTACATTATAATATTATTATCAATATTATATGTATATACAATATATTATATTATAAAACAGAGGGCGGGGGCCAGGTAAATGACCTCGGAGGGCCACATCCGGCCCCCGGGCCTTAGTTTGGGGACCCCTGGTCTGGACGGTTTTTGTAAAGTCAAAGTCCCGGGTGATATGGTAGACTTTATGCAGCATTTTTCTATGTTGCACCGTGTCATAGGCTGCCGTAAGGTCCACAAAGACTGTTCCCATAATGCAGCCTTTCTCGTAGCCTTCCTTGATATACTCAGTCCGATGAAGAATTTGACCTGTACAGTTTTTCCCTGGTCTGAAACCTGCTTGTTGTGCAATAACCCAAACAATGATGGATCTGGACCAAACTAGGTATGCATACCCAATATGCCCAAATTTGAACACTGGTGGGTTTTGAAGTGAATTGGCCAGGACATTTTGGAGTTGTAGATACAGGGATTTATTTATTTACTACATTGATATCCCGCCCTTCTCACCCCGAAGGGGACTCAGAGCAGCTTACAAATAATATGTACATACAATAAGTACATTATTATCAATATTATATGTATATACAATATATAAGATTATTATATATTATTGTATATTATATTGTATATAACGGCGCTCCATGCAGTCATGCCAGTGGCCACATGACCTTGGAGGTGTCTACGGACAACGCCGGCTCTTCGGCTTAGAAATGGAGATGAGCACCAACCCCCAGAGTTAGACACGACTGGACTTAACGTCAGGGGAAACCTTTACCTATACCTATGGTATTATTATTAGTATTATATTGTATAAAACATGGCACACAGAACCCCCATAAATAACTCAACATACTGGAGGGGTCTGAGGGGACAGACTCAGCATAGTGGGAGTTGTAGTTCACAACTTTATGCATTTTGTACAATTAAAAAATTGACTTTTTCAAAGAATCCACGCAATACTGGGTATCCAAGCTAGTTAAAAAAAAAAAAGAAGCTGCTGAGCTTATCGACCTTGCAAAGTGGAAGTCTGCTTGTCCAAATGGGTTTTGTGAGGGTTCAGAACCATGATACTTAGAAATGATTTATTATTATTTTATTGTATGTCACAGCAAACAAGATAGATATGCTGGATTTCGTATCACAAAATCACAAGTCGAACACTTCCCAAGTGTCTAGCACTGTGTGATGTATTTTTGGATGATGCGTGCAGATCCCAGCAGGGTGGCCTTTTGCAGTTGACAGATCGTAATTTTGTCAATGTCTATTGTTTCCAAATGCCGGCTGAGATCTTTTGACAAGGCACCCAGTGTGCCCATCACCACCGGGACCACCTGCACTGGTTTCTGCCAGAGTCTTTGAAGTTCAATCTTGAGGTCCTGAGGTCCTCATTTTTTCCTGTTGTTTTTCGTCAATCCGACTGTCACCTGGGATGGCAACATCAATGATCCAAACCTTTTTCTTTTCCACAACTGTGATGTCTGGTGTGTTGTGTTCCAGAACTTTGTCAGTCTGGATTCGGAAGTCCCACAGTATCTTTGCGTGCTCATTTTCCAATACTTTTGCAGGTTTGTGATCCCACCAGTTCTTTGCTGCTGGGAGGTGGTACTTGAGGCATAAGTTCCAATGAATCCTTTGGGCCACATAGTTGTGCCTCTGTTTGTAGTCTGTCTGTGCGATTTTCTTACAGCAGCTGAGGATATGATCAATGGTTTCGTCGGCTTCCTTGCACAGTCTGCATTTTGGGTCATCAGCTGATTTTTCGATCTTGGCCTTATTGTTATTAATATATAATTATATTATTATTAATAATAATATAATTATATTATTATTGTTATTGTTATTAATATATAATTATATTATTGTTGTTATTATTATTACTACTACTACTACATTTATTTATACCCCGCTTTATCTCTCTTGCAGGAGACTCAAAGCGGCTTAACATAAAAGCATTAGCATACAACTCAAAATAAACAAATATGCAGACAATATATAAATATGATTTTATCTTTTGGGGTTTGCTAGATGGGATTTCCATTTGCAACGACTGACCAATTTGACCTGGATTTTCTTTTTTTGTGTATTCGCAGGATACGTTGCAAAGAACCATTAAGGATCTTCTTCCAATTTCTAGACCCAATGGACAAAAATAAAACAGCATTCTCTTTCGTGCAAATAAGTAATAATAGAGACAGTCAACTATTATTTGGGAATCTATAGAGGAAGAGTTCTTCCCTTCATGTAAACTTGGGGAACCTTTTGCTTCTTCCATTCACCCAAAACCGGACTCATTTGTGCCAATAGTAACAATAGAGACCGTTACTATTTGGGAATCTATAGGAAAACTGTTCCTTTAATTCACGTAAACTTGAGGAACTTTTTGCTTCTTCCATTCACTCAAAACCAGACTTATTTGTGCCAATAGTAACAATAGAGACCGTTACTATTTGGGAATCTATAGGAAAACTGTTCCTTCAATTCAGGTAAACTTGGGGAACTTTTTGATTCTTTAGTTCGCTCAAAACCAGATAAACATTTTGATGAAGGAAAAGCAAGGTGACTTCTTCTGGACGGTCAAAGAAGCCATGTCACTCTAGAAAGATGGAATTGTGGATGAGTGATTGAAGCTCAAGGATCTGGAAAAAAAAGCTATCTCAGAAAGGATGTGGATACGAGATCCAAAGTGATCAGAGCTCCGTGGAAGGAAACGGTGAGAACATGAGAGAGCAGCGAGCAAAAGGAGACCTCACCATCCACTGTGATAAAGATCCAACTTCGGGGATCGAAGTCTCGACGTACAAGCCAGAACTTGCCAGCGAAAACAGGTTCTTCAAGGGGAAGTGTCCGTTTTGGTGGAAGAAGAACAGGGCCACCAAGTCCGCCCAGGAAGAGGTGGCTTCCAAGAGCCGTCTGTGCGTGGAGGCTGCCCACGAGAGCCCCATCCCGGCCGTCCGGAAGCCAAGCCAACGAGAAGGTCTTCTGGGACGGGACCCAAGTGAAGGGTCTCCAGGAGCAAAACCAGCCTCCTCTTTACTCCGGAAACTCTTGTGCTTGAAGGACACGTCTTCTCGGCCCAAGAAACCAACCCAAGGCTCGGGAGCGTCTCCGATCTACGGAGGAAATATACGATGCGGGCCCGTCGCTGCTCTTAGCAGAACCGCGGACCCGCAAGGAGAGTCTCCTTTGAGGTGGAAACCCAGAAGCGAAACTCAACATCCGGTGGAAGTTATCTCCAACAACATGGAGACGACGGAGGCGACGGATAAGGCAGAGGCTTCGTGGATAACCAAGCCGTGGAGGACGTTCAGGACGGCGATTACGTCCCGAGTCCAAAGATCCAATCTGCCAAGGATTGAGAAGGCGACAGAGGATGGAGAGCCTCACATCCCTGTCAAACCAGAAGCCTCTTCTGATAGCAAAGTGGACACAGAATTGAGTGACACGGAACCAAAGTCGTCAAAAGTATTTCCAGATTTGGAGAACAAAGGGAGCCAACGGGTCTCCTGGCACGGTTTGGAGATCCACAGAACGGCCAACGAGGATGCGCCAGAACCCGTCGTCGAGGAGAGGAAGAGCTTCTCTTTGGAAGAGAGCCTGTGGGAGGAGAACCCGGTCCTGAAGAACATCTCAGAGTGGGAGAACCTCCAGAAGCAGGTCTACAACCTCCTTGGGGGGAACGGAGACGAGGTGCAAGACACGGCCCCGGAAGACGAAGACTTGGAAGGAGGAGGATGCGGTTACTGGGTGGACGAAGAGGACGAGGACTTGGGCGACCTGGCTGAGAACCCGGGCGGACAGGGCATGCTGATGGCGACGCGCGACTTGGGCTGGTTGAGCAGCGAGTTATTGGGAAACTCAACATCTTGGAAGAAGAACGAGAAGACAGAGACAGGAAAAGAAGAGAGCGACGGAAAGGCCATCACGGTGGATGCCAATGAAGAAGGCAAACATCACAAGACCATACATGGCCAAGATACCGACATGACCCATATCGACACTCTCCTTCTCAACATCGTGACGTCCCACCATGACACATCTAGAACCCACGTCTCAGAAAACGAAGAGACTTTGTCCCTAAAGAAATGGGAACCCTTAACTTTTCCGGAGTTGTCCCCAACGTCCTTTCCAACCAGGGCTTTAGAGAAGGGTCTTCTTCTTCTTCCGAAAGCCTGTGACTCCGAAGAAGGAGTTGCGAGGAAGTTGTTGGCGTCCGACGAGGAGACAACCGGATTTGCAACATGGCACAACGACGCAGGGATTGGAGACGCGCAAGACAAGCAACTGATCTACCAGGCGGCTGCAGAGATCGTGGGCGCCGCGATCGACGCAGCCGCCGGACAACTGGCACAGAAGGAAGAGGAAGGGCGAGCTGAGTCGGAGCTCAACAAAACCATCCCTTGAAACCTCGATCTTCAGAGACGTGATCCAAGGGAGAAGAGGGATCTTTTTCACAGACTGCGACCCAGATTTCCCTGTTTCTCCATATTTGCCTCCCAAGTGTCGTGCACCAAGATCCCTTTTTAAAGGCTTACTCCAATGTGGAGCAGGCCATGAGCAAAAGGATTTCTTGGGCTCTCTCTGTTGCAAACGGAAAGGTGTTCATTTAGGGCAGGGGTCCCCGAACTAAGGCCCATTGAAGCCATTTATCCGGCCCCCATGGCACAAGGGCAGAAGGGGGTTGGGCTAAATGACCAAAGGGGCCTCTTCTTCTCTTACAACCATTATTATTATTATTATTATTATTATTATTATTATTATTATTATTATTATTATTATTATTATTATTAATATTGAGGCTGGGTAGACATCTGTCAGGGGCAATACTAATGGCTTTTGGTGCACAAAGGCAGAAGGGGATTGGACTAAATGGCCCAAGGGGTCTCTTCCAACCCTCTTTATTATTATTATTATTATTATTATTATTATTATTATTATTATTATTAACATTGAGGCTGGGAGGCCATCTGTCAGGGGTGCTTTGCTTGTGCTTTCGGTGCACAAAGGCAGAAAGGGATTGGATTCAATGGCCCAAAGGGCCTCTTCCAACCCTCTTTTTAATTATTGTTGTTGTTGTTTGTTGTTGTTGTTGTTATTTATTATTATTATTATTATTATTATTATTATTATTATTATTGCTTGGTGGCCAACTATAGTCCAGCCCTCCAACAGTCCAAAGGATCATCAACTGGCTCCCTGTTTAAAAAGTTTGGGGACCCCTGATTTAGGGGAATGATGAGCTTTTCTTGGGGGGTGGAGAAGGGAGTCCGTCATATTTGTGCACCATTCCGACACGGCTGGTTTTCCTCCCTTTTTACAGCATTAATGGAACTCAGTGGATGCTGTGCTTAATAGCACCATGTAACACTATCATTAGTATTCCTGGGCTATAAATATCATTTCCTAATTGGTTCTGTCATAGAAACATAGGAAAAGTTTATTAAACTGCCAAAACTTTTGTCTTATGTGGCACATCCCACTATAGCATATTTTGTGATCAGGAAAATAAGATTTTGTCAGCAAACAGATGGTCAGCTGCCTGTCCTCCCATCCTTTTTGCCTTGTTTTTATTTATGTTGCACTTTGAAATGGTCATATGACTGGTCGAACAAATAAATTATTATTATTATTGTATGACACAGCAAACAAGATAGATATGCTGGATTTCATATCACAAAATCACAAGTCAAACACTTCCCAAGTGTCTAGGACTGTGTGATGTTATTATTTATTTATTTATTTATTTATTTATTTTATTTACAGTATTTATATTCCGCCCTTCTCACCCCGAAGGGGACTCAGGGCGGATTACAATGAACACATATATGGCAAACATTCAATGCCAATAGACAAACAACATTCAGTTTTTAGACAGACACAGAGGCATTTTTTAACATCTTTCCAGCTTCACGATTTCCGGCCACAGGGGGAGCTGTTGCTTCACCGTCCATTGGTGCCTGTTCTTCCTCTTCTTTTCCTCGTGAGCAGTTTTATGGTGTTGTAGATTAGTTAAATTAGCCTCCCGCATAAAGCGTCCCTAAATTTTCCCTACTTGACAGATGCAACTGTCTTTCGGGGCTGCTAGGTCAACAGCAAGCCGGTGCTATATATATATATATATATATATTTATGGTCGGAGGCTTAACCCGACCCGGGCTTCGAACTCATGACCTCTCGGTCAGTAGTGATTTATAGCAGCTGGTTACTAGCCAGCTGCGCCACAGCCCGGCCCCATTATTATTATTATTATTATTATTATTATTATTACAGTAGAGTCTCACTTATCCAACGTAAACGGGCTGGCAGAACGTTGGATAAGCGAATATGTTGGATAATAAGGAGAGATTAAGGAAAACCCTATTAAACATCAAATTAGGTTATGATTTTACAAATTAAGCACCAAAACATCATGCTATGCAACAAATTTGACAGAAAAAGTAGTTCAATACACGGTAATATTATGTTGTAATTACTGTATTTACGAATTTAGCACCAAAGTATCACGATGTATTGAAAACATTGACTACAAAAATGCCTTGGATAATCCAGAACATTGGATAAGCGAATGTTGGATAAGTGAGACTCTACTGTATTATATTTTGTGATCGTTTTCAATGAAGATCAATGAAGTTTTTCATCAAGTCTCAACTATGCCTGCCATAGATGTGGGCGAAACGTCAGGAGAGAATACTTCTGGAACATGGCCATACAGCCTGGAAAACATACAACAACCCTGTAACTCAACATAGTTTTTGCCACAAAATTGCAGTTTCTGGAGTAGAATTACTACTTTCAAAGCAAGGACTGCACTAGGTAAAGGTATTCCCCTGACGTTAAGTCCAGTCGTGACCCACTCTGGGGGTTGGTGCTCATCTCCATTTCTAAGCCAAAGAGCCGGCGTTGTCCATAGACACCTCCAAGGTCATGTGGCCGGCATGACTGCATAGAGCACTGTTACCTTCCCGCCGGAGCGGTACCTATTTATCTACTCACATTTGCATGTTTTCGAACTGCTAGGTTGGCAGAAGCTGGGGCTAACAGTGGGTGCTCATTCCGCTCCCGGGATTTGAACCTGGCACCTTTTGGTCCGCAAGTTCAGCAGCACTATTAAACAGGAAATAACACTTTCAAACCAGGAACAGAATTTTTTTTCATATTTTGTTCTATAGTGCAGTGGCTAAAAGTCAGGTTTAAGGAGTAAGGACACCAATGGCTTGTAGAAGTGAACAAAACATACTTTTTTGAGACTCAGTTCCAAGATATGAATATTAGGAAGGTTCTGCTTTAGGTAAATTAGAGGGAAGAAGGAAATGATCCCAATAATAATAATAATAATAATAATAAAATAATAATAATAATAATGATAATGATGATATTTACAGTGTACCTGTGGTTTCATTTATCCCAGTGGTTCCCAACCTGTGGTCCCCAAGAACTAAAATATGTTCAGCGGCCACACCATTACTACACCTTTGCAACGAGAGCTACTGGTCTCATGAAACCCTCTCGTAGTGCCAAGGAGATGGGTGTCGGGAGGGGAGCGGCTGGCAAAAACAAAATTTTGGCAGTTTAACAAACTTTTTCCATATTTTTTTTATGATAAAACCAATTAGGAAATGACATTTATAACTCAGGAATGAAAATAGTGTTACATAGTGTAACCAGCAAATGCACATCCATGAGCGGTATCAGGTATGATAAAAACAAACATATAATTTTGCATATCTGTGTGTACATATACATAGGTAAAGGATAAAGGTTTTCCCCTGACGTTAAGTCCAGTCGTGTCCGACTCTGGAGGTTGGTGCTCATCTCCTTTTCTAAGCCGAAGAGCCAGCGTTGTTTGTAGACGTCTCCAAGGTCATGTGGCTGGCATGACTGCATGGAGCGCTGTTACCTTCCTGCCAGAGCGGTACCTATTGATCTACTCACATTTGCATGTTTTCAAACTGCTAGGTTGGCAGAAGCTGGAGCTAACAGCAGGAGCTCACTCCGCTCCCGGGATTTGAACCTGGCACCTTTTGGTCCACAAGTTCAGCAGTTCAGCGCTTTAACGCACTGTGCCAGCAGGGGCCCCCATATATTAATACAATCATGCAAAAATGACAGAGGATGGGTTTGGCTGTAGACATGCTGATTTCCTTCCGATGCGAGAGGTCCCGTTCATCAAAGGCGCAGGTGGTGAAATTGATTCTTCCCCAAGGGCAGGGAGAGGTGATTGCCCTGCCTGGGTAAGCTATTGTGCTACAATGTCCAGATGAAGTCCAAGAGATGGGTGAGGTTCCACTGTGGGCGCCTCTACTGTACATACATATACACACAAACATATATACATATATAGTGTGTGTATAGGGCAAGCTTAATTGCCTTAATGGATCCAAATCAAGCAAAGCAAAGCAATCACAGTACAGTAGAGTCCCACTTATCCAACATAAACGGGCCGGCGGATTGTTGGATAAGCGAATATGTTGGATAATAAGGAGGCATTAAGGAAAAGCCTATTAAACATCAAATTACGTTATGATTTTACAAATGAAGCACCAAAACATGTTATACAACAAATTTGGCAGAAAAAGTAGTTCAATACACAGTAATGCTATGTAATTACTGTATTTATGAATTTAGCACCAAAATATCACGATATATTGAAAACATTGACTACAAAAATGTGTTGGATAATCCAGAACGTTGGATAAGTGAGACTCTACTGTATTTGAAATAAAATGTCTTCCTATTCAATGGCTGGCGATTGATCCCACCCTTGTGGCAGAAGCCGGCATTGTATATTGATTTCTTTGTATTGTGTGATTTTTGCTTTTATCCAACGTGATAAAAAATTATTTCATGTGTACATCCACATTCACTCCCTTTCGGGCGATATACATATTGTATTGCAAACATAATTACTTTTAGTATTATTAAGTTGGGACTCTCTAGATCTTCAAAGAACTTGGTATGTTTTTTATTGTATTTACTGGGGTTGAAAATGAGCCGCTCTTTAGCACTGTGACCGAATGATTCTGTTCCTTCTCAATCAGGCCTGGGCAAACTTGAGCCCTCCTTCCAGGTGTTTTGGACTTCAACTCCCAGAATTCCTTGCAGCCTCAGGTACCTTCCTTTTCTCCAAATAGGAACAATCGTTGGCAATAAAAATGCTGCTCCAGAGACTAGGACACAATGGAGCAATGGATTCAAGCAGCAGGAAAAGAGATTCCACCAGAATATTGGGGGAAAGTTTCTTTTAGAAAGTTGAAGTCTGGCAGAATCTCTTCTATAGGTTTCTAAGCCATGGCTTGATGGTCATCTGTTGGGAAGGCTTTGATGGTGTCTTTCTGCATGGCCGAATGGGCTTCAGCTGGTTTCTTCCAATTCTTGTGGAATATACAATGCCAGATAGACTGATAGAGTCCCCTTCTTTGAGGGTTTGAAGGTTTTCAAGCTGAGGCCGGATGGCCATCTGTCGGGAGGGATCGGATGGTGCCTTTGTTCAGAAAGTGGACTAGATGGCCTCTGAGGGTCCCTTCTAATGCTCGGATTGTATGACTAGTGGGAAAAAAAATATTATCCCCGGATGCATTTCGGAAGATGCTTTCAATCAACCTCTGGAAAAGTTTTTACCAACTTGTTCTCAAGGCTTACAAGGTTTGGCTGTTTACTTTCAACCAATCTCCAGAAAAGTTTTTACCAACTTATTCTCAAGGCTTACAAAGTTTGGCTGTTTACTTTCAACCCATCTCTGGAAAAGTTTTTACCAACTTGTTCTCAAGGCTTACAAGGTTTGGCTGTTTACTTTCAACCAATCTCTGGAAAAGTTTTTACCAACTTGTTCTCAAGGCTTACAAGGTTTGGCTGTTTACTTTCAACCCATCTCTGGAAAAGTTTTTACCAACTTGTTCTCAAGGCTTACAAAGTTTGGCTGTTTACTTTCAACCAATCTCCAGAAAAGTTTTTACCAACTTGTTCTCAAGGCTTACAAGGTTTGGCTGTTTACTTTCAACCAATCTCCAGAAAAGTTTTTACCAACTTGTTCTCAAGGCTTACAAAGTTTGGCTGTTTACTTTCAACCCATCTCTGGAAAAGTTTTTACCAACTTATTCTCAAGGCTTACAAAGTTTGGCTGTTTACTTTCAACCAATCTCTGGAAAAGTTTTTACCAACTTGTTCTCAAGGCTTACAAGGTTTGGCTGTTTACTTTCAACCCATCTCTGGAAAAGTTTTTACCAACTTGTTCTCAAGGCTTACAAGGTTTGGCTGTTTACTTTCAACCCATCTCTGGAAAAGTTTTTACCAACTTGTTCTCAAGGCTTACAAAGTTTGGCTGTTTACTTTCAACCAATCTCCGGAAAAGTTTTTACCAACTTGTTCTCAAGGCTTACAAGGTTTGGCTGTTTACTTTCAACCAATCTCCAGAAAAGTTTTTACCAACTTGTTCTCAAGGCTTACAAAGTTTGGCTGTTTACTTTCAACCCATCTCTGGAAAAGTTTTTACCAACTTATTCTCAAGGCTTACAAAGTTTGGCTGTTTACTTTCAACCAATCTCTGGAAAAGTTTTTACCAACTTATTCTCAAGGCTTACAAAGTTTGGCTGTTTACTTTCAACCAATCTCTGGAAAAGTTTTTACCAACTTGTTGTCAAAGCTTACAAAGTTTGGCTGTTTACTTTCAACCAATCTCTGGAAAAGTTTTTACCAACTTGTTCTCAAGGCTTACAAGGTTTGGCTGTTTACTTTCAACCAATCTCTGGAAAAGTTTTTACCAACTTGTTGTCAAAGCTTACAAAGTTTGGCTGTTTACTTTCATATGGATATATTTGTTTGCTTGGAATAAAAAGTCTGTTCAAATGGGTCTTCTTTTTTGTGGCATAAGAAACCTATCCCTTCCATGTTACTTCGTTATCAAAGGTTCTCTGAATAAATAACACCATTAACTCAAAATATCTAAAGGTAAAAAGGTAAAGGTTTCCCCTGACATTAAGTCCAGTCGTGACCGACTCTGGGGGTTGGTGCTCATCTTCATGTCTAAGCCGAAGAGCCGGCGTTGTCCATAGACACCTCCAAGGTCATGTGGCCACTGGCATGACTGCATGGAGTGCCCTTATCTTCCCGCCGGAGCGGTACCTATTGATCTACTCACATTTGCATGTTTTCGAACTGCTGGGATGGCAGGAGCTGGGGCTAACAGCGGGCGCTCATTCTGCTCCCGGGATTTGAACCTGGGACCTTTCGGTCCGCAAGTTCAGCAGCTCAGCGCTTTAACACAGTGTGCCACCACCAGGGGCCCAAAAATATCTACACACCCAATAAAAGTGAAAATATGTATGTGGCCGGGGTGTCCACTTCCACAGACAAGCTCCCACTTCCACAGAGCTTCAGCTCCCACCACTCAGGACACACCAATGGCCTTCCCTCCAATGACATTACAGGTTATAGAGAGCGCAATGAACATGTCCAATGTCCACAAACACTATCTTGCCCACCACCCAAGTGAAGGCTTTCATTCTGGGACAATTTCATCCTTGATTTTAAGTGTTTCCTCCACCAAAGACACCCCAGTGTTCCTTATTCTCTCCATTGGTGCGGAATTTGCATGACTCCGCCCACTGCCTCTCCCTTCGCCCTTTCCTATTCTTTTCAATGGCACAGAGCAAAGGAATTGATCAGCAACTGAACATACTGGAGAGGTTTGGGGAGAATTTCCCATGATTTATAGGAGTTGTAGGGACTGGGATGTATAGTCCACCTGTAATCTAATAGCACTCTGAACTCCACCAACGATGGACCTGGAACTCACTTGGCACAGAGAACCCACATGAGCAACAAAAAATACTGGCGGTCTTTGGAAGGATTCATAGGAGTTGTAGTTAAACTACAGGGGCCGGGCTGTGGCGCAGCTGGCTAGTAACCAGCTGCTATAAATCACTACTGACCGAGAGGTCATGAGTTCGAAGCCCGGGTTGGGTTAAGCCTCTGACCATTAATAGCCCCGGCTTGCTGTTGATCTATGCAGCCCCGAAAGACAGTTGCATCTGTCAATTAGGGACATTTAGGGACGCTTTATGCGGGAGGCTAATTTACAACACCATAAAATTGCCAGCAAAACACGAGGAAAGGAATGAGGAAGTACAGCCACTACTGGACGGTGAAGCAACAGCTTCCCCTGTGGCCGGAATCGTGAAGCTGGAAAAATGTTAAAAATGCCTCTGAGTCTGTCTAATGTATGTTGTTTGTCTGTTGGCATTGAATGTTTGCCATATATGTGTTCATTGTAATCCGCCCTGAGTCCCCTTCGGGGTGAGAAAGAAGGGCGGAATAGAAATACTGTAAATAAATTAATACATCCAGACCGCACTATGAACCCAAACAATGATGGATCTGGACCAAACTTGGCATGCATACCTGATATGCCTATATTTGAATCCTGGTGGGTTTTGAGGGGAGTTGGCCTGGACATTTTGGAGTTGTAGGTACTGGGATTTATAGTTCACTTTCAACCAATGAGCACTCTGAACTCCACCAAAGATGGAATTGGACTAAACTTGATACACAGAGCCTCCATGACCAACAACAAATACTGTAGGTCTTTGCGGAAAATTTACCTTGATTTGGGGGAGTTGTAGTTCACCTACATCTAGAGAGAACTGTGAACCCAAACATTGATGGATCTGGACCAAACTGGGCACACATACCTGATATGTCGAAATTGGATTACTGGAGGGGTTTGAGGAGAATCGACCTTCCTTTCTGGGAGTTGTAGTTCACCCACAATCAGGGAAACTGTGACCTCCACCGATGATGGACCTGGACCAAACTTGGCACTCAGAATCCTCATGACTAACTCAACCTCGTGAAGGGGTTTGAGGGGACTGACTCACCATAGCGGGAGTTGTAGTTCACCCTACAACCAGAGAGCACATTGAACCCCACCCATGATGCATCCAGAGCAAACTTGCTCAACATAACAAACTTTAAATACTGGTGGAGTTTCTCGGGGTTAACCTGGCATGATGTGAGTTGTAGTTCACCCACACACAACCTTATAAATTTTGTGCAAAAAAATTTTAAAAAAAAAAATTGACTTTTTCAAATAACCCGGGCAACGCTGGGTACCCAAGCTAGTCTATATATATAAATGAGTGGTGGCATCACGGCGACCCACAAAACAACAAAACTACAGGCCCCCCAACCTCGAAATTTGACAACACAACCCATCATCCACGCCTGTAGATTGATACAAAAAAAAGTCCTAATTAGAGGGAAAGGAATAATTGTTTTTATCCAATTACTGCCAGTTTAGAGGGCTAATCTCTGCCCACTTGGTCTCCTAGCAACCAACTCAGCCCAGGGGACAGGCAGATTTAGGCCTCACTTAGGCCTCTTCCACAGATTATCTAATTTGCACTGGATTATATGGCAGTGTAGACTCAAGGCCCTTCCACACAGCTATATAACCCATTTATAATGGACTTAATGTCAGGGGAAAACCTTTACCTTTTACCTTAACTACCACCAATTCCTCAATACTTTATTTCCCATACCACCATAATTTGCCACAGCAATGTGTGGCCAGGCACAGCTAGTACACTTATATAATCCCTTCTCAAAAATGCAATCTCCCCTTTTCGATACACACAGGACAACAATTTTAGGGTGTGATTTTTTAAATATTACTGCATAAAACACACACACACGGCTTCTCCTCCCAGAAAAGACATATGTACAATTTTCAAAATAAATATTATTATTTGTTGTTAAGAAAAATCTTAATTCTTCCTCCTCACCCGGAATCATCGAAATAATACCCAAATCACATCAGATCAAACACAAAGGGAGAATGGAGAGAAATATAAAAAGCCACGGCGGCAAAGCAAACGTATCAATGTCTATGGCTCCAAACGTATTCCAATGCAGGAATAAGGCTGGGTTGATGATAAAATGGTCCAAAATGGGAAGGTATTTATTCCTTTTAAAGGTAAAAGGGACCATGCTTTGAATGGAACCATTTCCAATCCAAAGAGATTATAATATGGCTTTGGAGGGCTGCAACGTCCCATATAAAAAGCATTGCTCGACCCCAAGTAACCTGTAAGGGAATGTGGCTCCTTTCAACCCTTTTTAAGCCCAGGAAAGTGACTTCTAAGATTTCGAAAAAGGCCTAAAATGTATACCAGAAAAGATGGAGGGGAAAGTCCCACGCACCTTAGAAGACACTTGAGAAATTGGGTTGCTGTGAGTTTTCCGGGCTGTATGGCTGTATTCCAGAAGCATTCTCTCCTGACGTTTCACCCACATCTATGGCAGACACCCTCAGAGGTTGCGAGGTCTGTTGGAAACTAGGCAAATGGGGTTTTATGTATCTGCGGAATGATGTCCAGGTGGGAGAAAGAACTCTTTGTCTGTTGGAGGCAAGCGTGAATGTTGTGATTAGCCCCGAATAGCCTTGTAGCTTCAACGCCTGGCTGCTCCCTTCCTCTTTTTTTGTGAGTGTTGTTTCTTTATTTACTGTCCTGATTTTAGTGTTCCAGAAAACAGGGGGAACAATGAGGGCCAGTTAACACCTCCCCACAAAGGATTCCCCCAGGCAGGAAGCACCCAGTCTTTGAAGCTGCAAGGCTATTCCATGCTAATTACAACACTCACACTTGCCTCCAACACCCTGGACATTATTCCAAAGATATATAAACCCCACTTGCCTCGTTTCCAACCAACCTCACAATCTCCGAGGATGCCTGCCATAGGTGTGGGCAAAACGCCAGGAGAGAGTGATGCCGGAGCGTGGCCAGACAGCCCAGAAAACTCACAGCAACCCAATGATTCCGGGCCATGAAAGCCTTCGACAACACGCCCGGGGAAATATATTTTTTTTCAAAAAGTTGGACCCAGCGAGGAAGCAGAATGCCCTTTTTTCCTCTTTTCAATGAACAGTGTTCTGATTCACCATCGCAAGCCACATCCTATTGGATTTGTGCCTTGTTTTAATTCCTTATCGAGCCTTCCTACTGTCAATAATTCCCCTAATTATTTGGGAACGTCAACATAGACTGCATTCGAAGGGTGACGGTTTTGCTCAGCAATGCACCCCAAACAAAGCAAATTCCAAGCATACTGAAACTGAGATGCTGCAAAAACGCTATTCGAAGGGCAACGTTTTCGTCCCGCCGTGATCTCGAACAAACCCCAAATAATAATGCAAATAATTCCGAAACAAAACATACATGAAATGGAGAGATGCTGCAGAAACTTCCACCCTGACCTCGAATGAAACCTGAACTGATCTATAATGCAAGTCAATGTTTTGGAGCATCTCAACCAGTTTATGGATCAACTTTGGACCTCTAAGTGTTTTGGACTACAACTCCCATCATTCCTAACAGCCTCAGGCCCCTTCCTTTTCCCCCGCAGCCGCTTAAGCGGCTGCGGGGGAAAAGGAAAGGGCCTGAGGCTGTTAGGAATGATGGGAGTTGTAGTCCAAACACTTAAGAGGTCCAAAGTTCACCTATGCTTGATGTAAACACTCACACACAGACTCAAAATAACCGATAATTCCAAACAAAGCGGACACTCGGCACATGTATTTTTGGCACAGAGGTTGGCTTTTCTGAAATAACAACCCTGCATTCCTTAATCGGAGGCTTTTGGGACATCCTAGGAACCAAAGGACGCCCAAGAAGCAAGTTTCAAACCAATCTTAACCATTCAAGAACGAGCATTTAGATCCCATTTCACTCTGTAGGATTTTCAACCCTAGCACTTTCTATCTTTCCCATTCACTCCCTTTTTCTACCATCTCTCTTCTCCATGACCAAGGAAATATCTTTCCGCAAAGAATCGGACCACACAATCCGCTCCCAAACGTATCTTCCGCGCCCGACCCCAAACCTTTTTTCCCGCTCGAAAATACAACTCATTTGTGGAAAATTATAACATGCACACTCATGTTGGATCGACAGTGTGATCTAGGGGGAAAACGGGCATGGAAAGTCTCATCTCGTCTCTTTTAGATATGTACACGTGCTCCTTCCGCTTTTTATATATTTGCGACGAGTCCGACGATTGTAGGAATCCCAAAGCAAATCCCAACCGAAGGACTGTGCAAGCAGCCTCTGCGTTGTCTTCATTGGAAATGAAGAGAAGCAAAGAGAACGGAAAAAACCAAAATAAACGTCAGTCGCATCGTCCCGCAAATCCTCTTCTCCAATATGATTTGTCCCAAAATCCTCCTCTCTTTCGCCCCAAGGCAGAGAGAGGTCCTGGCCCGGGGAAAACGCTAGAGTTAGAAAGGCAAAAAAAGTAATAAAATAATCCTTTAACCATATACAAATATATATATATATATGCATGTGGTGAAGAAGAAGAATGAAAAAAGGAGATGGCCATCTTCATCCGTACAAAAAAAACCCATCAGGAAGAGCCGGCGGCAGAGCGACTGGGGCTGGGATGTTTCATTCCATCTTGGACATTTCGAATTTGGTGGTCACAATTTCCTGCAAAGGGGAGAAAAGGAAAAAGAAAGGATAAGATGGAATAATGTGAGTGTATTTGGTTATATGCATTTCAATAGTGTTGTGTTTGTATAGCTCTGTTTTTAACCCTTTGTAAGCCAACCACGAGCCGCAAGGAGAGGCAAGTAATAAGTTGTTGGTGTGGTTGTTCTTGTTATTGGAAGACCATTACAAGATAGGGTCCACAGTTACAGGCATAATATTATTACTATTATTGTATGACACAGCAAACAAGATAGATATGCTGGATTTCGTATCACAAAATCACAAGTCAAACACTTCCCAAGTGTCTAGGATTGTGTGATGTATATTATTATTATTATTATTATTGGAAGACCTTAACAAGATAGGCTCCATGGTTACAGGTGTATTATTATTATTAAAAAATATTGGAAGACCATTACAAGATAGGCTCCACAATTACAGGTTTATTCTTATTATTGGAAGAATATTATCAAATAGATCCCATGGTTACAGGGGTATTATTATAATAATAATAAAATGTTATATAATAATTATTATTATTAATGGAAGACCGTTATTAGATAGATCCCATGGTTACAGGGGTATTATTATTATTATTATTATTATTATTATAATATAATAATAATAATAATAATAATAATAATAATAATAATAATAATAATAATAATTGGAAGACCATTATCAGATAGATCCCATGGTTACAGGAGTAATATTATAATTATTTTATTTATTTATTTATTTATTTATTTATTACAATATTTATATCCCGCCCTTCTCACCCATCAGGGGACTCAGGGCGGCTTACAATAAAACGCATATATAAAAATTGTACAATACACTATAAATCAGTTAAAAAATTAACTTACATCAAACATTCATAAATGCATTATAAAATACAGATAGGCGTGTTCAAGTTTAAAAGACTGGGTCTGTCAATTGAGTTCCAGCGTACATAATAGTAATTAATGCTGCTAATTGTTATTCGAAAGCCTTTTATTATAATATAATAATAATTATTATTATATATTATATAATTATATATAATTTATTATTATTATTATTGGAAGACCATTACCAGATAGTACCCATGGGTACTGGCATATTATTATTATTAAAAAATATTGGAAGACCATTACAAGATAGGCTCCACAATTACAGATGTATTATTATTATTATTTAATATTATATAATTATATATAATAATATATAATATTATATTATTATTATTGGAAGACCATTACCAGATAGTATCCATGGTTACTTTTTTTTCGTGTCAGGAGCAACTGGAGTTGCTTCTGGAGTGAGAGAATTGGCCATCTGCAAGGACGTTGCCCAGGGGACGCCCGGATGTTTTTGATGTTTACCATCCTTGTGGGAGGCTTCTCTCATGTCCCCGCATGGAGCTGGAGCTGATAGAGGGAGCTCATCCGCACTCTCCCCGGGTGGGATTCGAACCTGGCAGCCTTTAGGTCAGCAACCCAACCTTCAAGTCACAAGGCTTTTATCCCCTAGGCCACCGGAGGCTCCTTCCATGGTTACTGGGATATCATCATCATCATCATCATCATCATCATCATCATCATCATCATCATCATCATCGGAAAAGACCATTACAACATAGGCTCCATGGTTAGAGTTATGATTATTATTACCGTTATTACTATTATTATTCTTTAATAATAATAATAATAATAATAATAATAATAATAATAATAACAACAACAACAATAAGCCACTTTGAGTTAAGCCACTTTGAGTCTCCTTGTGGAAAGAAAAAGAGCAGTATAAATAATAATAATAATAATAATAATAATAATAATAATAATAATAATAATTTAATTGGGTCAAAGTGTTTTAACTGGCTTATTTTTAATACTGTTCATGATTAATTCCATTTTAATGTTTGTATATTTTTAGGTTTTAAATGACTTGGCATTGGTTAAATTGTGAGATGCTTTGAGTCTCTTTAGAGAGATAAAACAAGATACACTTAATAATAATAATTACTATAAATATAATAAATAAATTGCAGCTGGCTTACCTCATCAGAGTCTAGCAAAGGCGGCAGCACTCTGGAAGAGAAGTGAGAAAGATTGGGGTTACAACAAAAGTGAATCATGGTACAGTAGAGTCTCGCTTATCCAACGTTCTGGATTATCCAACACATTTTTGTAGTCAATGTTTTCAATATATCGTGATATTTTGGTGCGAAATTCGTAAATACAGTAATTACTATGTAGCATTACTGCGTATTGAACTACTTTTTCTGTCAAATTTGTTGTATAACATGATGTTTTGGTGCTTAATTTGTAAAATCATAACCTAATTTGATGTTTAATAGGCTTCTCCTTAATCTCTCCTTATTATCCAACATATTCGCTTATCCAACGTTCTGCCGGCCTGTTTATGTTGGATAAGTGAGACTACTGTATATCTATCACTATATTTTGGGAAGCTAGATCTAAGAACCTCAATCATTTTGCTAAGAACTGAATGCAAAAGCAGAGGCTGGATGGACATCTGTCGGGAGGGATCAGATTGTGTCTTTTTTGCATAGCACAAGGGGGTTGGACTGGATGGTCCTTGGGGTTCCCTTTCAACTCTAGGATTCTATATGTCAGGACTTTATCTAATTCCTCCACAGTTGCAATTCATTACTTGCTGGAATAACAGAACGATGCCTAGTTCAGCTGCTTTAAAAGAACCTGAACTTAGTTGACCGGCCAGACAAATACATAAAGATTTAAGATTTAGAACCAAAACCTACACGTCGGCCATAGAGGAGGGAATGTTTTCTTCCACCCATTTCAAGTCTTCATCCTAAGAAAGGAGAAAAGGAGCAAGATTTAAGAAGACAGAAAAATGAGGAACACAGATTGCTCATATTCGATATACTTCACAACATAATGGTTACGAAAGCCCATGCATCCAATGGGTCTAACTGATGACATATATGAAGGAGAAAAGGCTCTTCGGGGCTCTTTTGCCGCTGCCGCCGCCAGGGCAACATTTAAATATTAAAATAAAAATAGTGTCCCTACTTCGCGGATTTTCACATGTGGGTGGTCCTAGAACGTAACCCCCATAATAAGTGAGGGAACACTGTATATATATATATATTTTACTGTATGTATTTTATGTTGTTGTCTTTTGACTGTGTTGTACCTTGTCTTGAGCTGTGTAGTAGTAGTAGTAGTAGTAATAATAATAATAATAATAATAATAGGAAGACCATTACAACATAGGTTCCATGGTTACAGGGGTGTTGTTGTTGTTGTTGCTGTTGTTGTTGTTATTATTATTATTATTATTATTATTAGGAATACCATTACAACTTAGATTCCATGGTTACAGGGGTATTGTTGTTGTTGTTATTATTATTAATGATAATAAACCACTTTGCATCTCCTTGAGAAAAAGGAGAGAAAAGGTGGGGTATAAAAAATAATAATTTGCTATTATTACACATTAATATTAGACTTGTTTCTGGGTATATTTGAACCGCTGATTCCAAAAATGGCACTTGTATTCCCCCATCAGCTCTAGTTTTTGAGATACAGGACATATGCCACCTAACAGTTTTCATCTATCTGTGTGTCCATAGAAAACCATAATAATCCTATCTAAGAAACTAGAGCTGATGTGGTCTAACCAATGCAGTTTTCTGAATCAGTGCCCCCAATAGCCCCAGGAACAGGTCTAAAAAATTAAGACATCAAAACATTTTTATTTGTTGAGCATTGTTGTTGTAATAATAATAATAATAATAATAATAATAATAATAATAGTTAAATTACGATCTGTCAACTGCAAAAGGCCACCCCACTGGGATCTGCGAGCATCATCCGAAAATACATCACACAGTCCTAGACACTTGGGAAGTGTTTGACTTGTGATTTCGTGAAACGAAATCCAGCCTATCTATCTTGTTTGTTGTGTCATACAATAAAATAATAATAATAATAATAATAATAATAATAATAATAATAATAATAATAATAAGGATGGCGATGTTGTAGGTTCTTACCACCCTGCTGCCTTTGAGGATCCCATTGGCTTCGGGTTTTCCTCCCCGCATCTTCATCCCTTCTGCAAAAATGAGCAAAGAAGAAACAAACAGATCTCTCTCATATTCAATTATTCCACGTAGAAAATAAGGCATTTCCCTCCCAGAAAGGATCCCTTCAAGCCTGATCTTACTGTAATGTTGTGAAAATATAGGGTCGGAGTAATGCATACAACCAACGGAGATTATGGGTTATTATAGGGACACGTTGGGAGCGGGTGAACAAATGGAAAATTAGTTGGGAATGAATTGGTAGAACGTCCGAACTGGAAAGTGACTTAATCAGCTAAAGGTATGGTTATATCATATGTATGCATCACCAATGAAAGGAAAGTCTCTTTTTAGGCCTATGTCTTTTTATATTCCATTTTGCGATGCCCTAAAAACCGGATTTCCTTCCCCAAATCCTTACCATAGGCCTCATTTACCATCTGCTCTTCGTCCTCGTCCTCTTGTTCGCTCCCTTCATCCACCAAGGGCATAAAGGCATATCTGGTGGGAGAAGTTGCAAAAAATCATCATAAACATTATCATCATCATCATCATCAGGATAGAAAATGGGATTTCCAGAGTTCACAGCTCCCTGGGTCTGAACTGAAAGCGAGGTTGGCCATTAGAGATCCAAACTGTTTTGAGATACAAGTTGCCATAGAAAACTAGAATGACCATTACACTAAGTAACACTACGATTTTTGTCATTTCTTGCTATGGCACATTTTGCTCTGCTTTTTCAATGAGGCTCAACAAATTTAACATACTGTATATGCTCGAGTATAAGCCTAGTTTTTCAGCCCTTTTTTTAAGACTGAAAAAGCCCCCCTCGGCCAGGGTCCTGGTCGGCTTATATTTGGGTGAGCTTATACTCAAGAATATATGGTACATGTATTATTTTTCTCTATTATTATTGGTATTATTACATTTATTATTTTTCTCTATTATTGTTGCTACTATCACATTTATTTTACTCTTTTTTATTATTAATAATAATACATTTATTATTTCACTCTGATCTTATTACAGTAGTCTCACTTATCCAAGCCATGCTTATCCAACATTCTGGATTATCCAACGCATTTTTGTAGTCAATGTTTTCAATACATCATGATATTTTGGTGCTAAATTCGTAAATACAGCAATTACTACATAGCATTACTGTGTATTGAACTACTTTTTCTGTCAAATTTGTTGTTAAACATGACGTTTTGGTGCTTAATTTGTAAAATCATAACCTAATTTGATGTTTAATAGGCTTTTCCTTAATCCCTCCTTATTATCCAACATATTCGCTTATCCAACATTCTGCTGGCCCGTTTACGTTGGATAAGCGAGACTCTACTGTATTATTATTGCATTTATTATTTTACTCTATTTATTATTACATGTATTATTTTCCTGTATTTAAGGACACATAAGCACATTTACATTGAAGAAGATGAGAATAATGATTTGATCAGATTTGGATAGTCTTATCATAAATTTGAGCTTTATGTAAATATTCAAAAACATTTAACCTACTGAGGCCTCAATTAATGTAATTTTCTTGGTGTCTATTTTTATTTCTGAAATTTACCACCCTCGGCTTATACTGGAGTCAATGTTTACCCATTTTTTTTGTGGAAAAATTAGGTGCCTCGGCTTATATTCGGGTCGGCTTATACTCGAATATATACGGTAGTTTGTGTCACAGAGGCGAAGTTTCTGGAGCATAAACAACTACTCTCAAAGTAAAGACAGCACAATTAAACAGAAAATAATACTTTTGAACCAGGAACAGAATTCTTTTTTAAAAAAAGTTACGTAGTGTTATGTAAGAAGTTAGGGCTGATGCAATTTTCTGAATTGGTGCCTCAATAAACCCCAGAAAAAAGGCCTAAAACATCAAGTCACCAAAGATTTCTTTCTTGATAGGCTATGTAATAAATAATATAGTATAATATAATAATATGATGGCTGGGCTGTGGCGCAGCTGGTTAGTAGCCTGCTGCAATAAATCACTACTGACTGAGAGGTCATGAGTTCGAAGCCAGCCTGAGTCAGATTGAGCGCCCGACCATTAAAAAAAATATCCTAGCTCGTTGTTGACCTAAGCAACCTGAAAGATAGTAGGAAAAATTAGGTACCGCTTATGCGAGGAGGCTAATTTAACTAATTTATGACACCATAAAAATGTCCAGCAGTGTGCGGAAAGGAATGAGGAAGGACTCCATCAAGGACTCGGTGTCGCAGTGGATGATGAAGCAGCACCTCCCCCTGTGGCCGGAATCGAGCATACCCTCATGAAGCCAGAAGCTGGAAAATATTAAATTGCCTCTGTGTTTTGTCAAAATTCACCAAAAAAAACCCCCTAGCATGACTTGGGTGGTGTGTCACTTCGAGAAAAAAACCATAATTTCGCAATATGTATAGTTTAAATAACAAAAATGTATAATTGTAATATATAACTGTATTTAATAAATCAAAATTTACTACCATAATTTCCATGTACAACAATCTAGGGTACCTCTTGCAGTTTCCACGCTGATTTCTCTCTATTGTAGTTTCAATGTAGTCATGAATAATGAATAATATAATAACAATATAATAGTAATAATATGATAATATACTACAATAATAATAATAATAATAATAATAATAATAATAATAATAATAATAATAATAATAATAATAAATCAAGTCGCCAAACTCGGCTGGGGATGCTCCGTACCTTTGGTTGTTGGCAGAAGGTCTCCATAAGAACATGATGACCAACAGAATGATGGAAAAGAGGAACCTCCAAAAAGCATCATCGATCCAAAGTTCTCGCCAGTCCTGGGGAAGTAATATAAAGACGAATAGGACCATTCAAATGCATATACCGTATATACTCAAGTATAAGCCGACTTGAATATAAGCCGAGGCACATAATTTTACCACAAAAAACTGGGATAACTTATTGACTCGCGTTTAAGCCGAGGATGGGAAATGCAGCAGCTACTGGTAAATTTTAAAAATAAAAATAGATACCAATAAAATTACATTAATAACTTACATCAGTAAGTTAAATGTTTTTGAATATTTACCGTATTTCAAAGAAAAACAATAAACTAGCTCTATAAGTAGGAAAGTAGGGGCAACAAAAACAATATGGTATCAACAATAACCTAATAATAATAATAATAACAAACAACTTCATGGGGATCCCACCCTATCTCCCCATGGGGACTCCGGCCAGCTGCCAACATAGTAACAGGCAAACATTCAATGCTTATATAAATAATACAGAGCTAGATATAGATCTATAATTATAGATACTAATTTCACATATGCATTTCCCCTGAAACTTACAAATCCCCCCCTCTGTGTGTGTGTGTGTGTGTGTGTGTGTGTGTGTGCATTCCCCTACAATATTTGCAAGCCATATCTAGACATGTCTATACATATTTGTGTGTTCATTTCCCCCCTGTAATATTTGCAAGCCCTATATATAGGTAAGAATATATTCATATCTATCAATACAGGCATCTCTCTTTATATAGATAATTATATCTATATAAGATTAGCAGACTTGCAAACATATGAGGGTAAATTCGTATATAAAAATAATGTACATGTATGGCTACAGATATACAGGTATTGTAGAGTCTCACTTATCCAACACTCGCTTATCCAAGGTTCTGGATTATCCAACGCATTTTTGTACTCAATGTTTTCAATACATCATGATATTTTGGTGCTAAATTTGTAAATACAGTAATTACTACATAGCATTACTGCGTATTGAACTACTTTTTCTGTCAAATTTGTTGTATAACATGATGTTTTGGTGCTTAATTTGTAAAATCATAACCTAATTTGATGTTTAATAGGCTTTTCCTTATTCTCTCCTTATTTTCCAACATATTTGCTTATCCAATGTTCTGCTGGCCCGTTTACGTTGGATAAGCGAGACTCTACTGTACATGGATGTAGGATTTGCAAAGATCTGCAAACATACGAGGGGAAAATTCATATATAAAATTAATGTAGATAGATAGATAGATAAAAATATATAGGTTCATAAGGATTACAAAAGCTTTCAAGGGGTTAATATCTGTAGGAGAGTTTAACAAATATTTCAGGGGAAAATGCTTTCATAAGATTAATGAATATATATTTTTCTTCTTCCTGACTTGCAAGGGCATCTTTTCCTTTTCAAAACATTCCCTTGATTAAGAGCAATGGAGGCTTTGCAAAAGAAAACACACTGATAAGGGAGGGGAAGAGAGAAATATATTATATATTACAAGCAATAGCCTGCAGGCTCCGTTGCCAACCTTGACCTTGGCCCCATTATAAGCTGAGGGAAGCTTTTTCAACTTAAAAAGGGCTGAAAAACTCATCTTATCTTCAAGTATATACAGTGTATATATATGTCCTAAAACCTTGCAAACATACAAGAATACTCCCTCCAAAAAAACCCTCAACTCACAGACTGACACGTGGCAAGCCGGAATGTCTTTGTGGTCCAGATAATGAAGATCACCGATGCTGCAGAGAAAAACCATTGCAAATGTCAGATCTAATGGCAAGAAATGAGGTGCCATGGGGTGCATTTTCTGGTTGCGTTGCACAAAAATCTTAAAATTTCATAGAATTAAATTTGGACGCATTAGTTATTACGCCACAAGTCTTAGGAAACAGAACAGAAATATAGTGGCAATAATATTCTAGTATTCCATGTTTTTATTAGTTCTTGTCATTTGTTTTTATTGGCTAATGTTTAAATTTTTATAATTGTGCATGTCTTTTGTCTATTGTTGTGTTTTATATTGCTATTGTTTTTATTCGGGCTTGGCCCCATGTAAGCCGCCCTGAGTCCCCTTTGGGGAGATAGAGGCGGGTATAAAAATAAAGTTGTTGTTGTTGTTGTTGTTGTTGTTGTTGTTGTTATTATTATTATTATTATTATTATTATTATTATTATTATTATTATGTGCCTATTGATTGGACTCAGCTAAACTTTGGTGTGGATTGCGTTGTTGTAGTTTCCCGGCTGTATGGCCATGTTTCGGAAGTATTCTCTCCTGATGTTTCGCCCACATCTATTATTATTATTATTATTATTATTATTATTATTATTATTATTATTATTATTATTATTATTATTATGTGCCTATTGATTGGACTCAGCTAAACTTTGGTGTGGATTGCGTTGTTGTAGTTTCCCGGCTGTATGGCCATGTTTCGGAAGTATTCTCTCCTGATGTTTCGCCCACATCTATTATTATTATTATTATTATTATGCATTTTATATTATTGTATTATAATGTATATTGTTGGGCTTGGTCGCCATGTGAGCGTCCCCGAGTCCCTTCGGGGAAATGGAGGCGGGATAGAAAAATAAACTATTATTATTATTATTATTATGCATTTTATATTGTTGTATTTTATTGTATATTGTTGGGCTTGGTCCCCATGTGAACCACCCCGAGTCCCTTCGGGGAGACTGAGGTGGGATAGAAAAATAAACTATTATTATTATTATTATGCATTTTATATTATTGTATTTTATTGTATATCGTTGGGCTTGGTCCCCATGTGAGCCGCCCCAAGTCCCTTTGGGGAGATAGAGGTGGGATAGAAAAATAAAGTATTATTATTATTATTATTATTATTATTATTATTATTATTATTATGCATTTTATATGGTTGTATTTTATTGTATTTGTTGGGCTTGGTCCCCATGTGAGCCGCCCCGAGTCCCTTTGGGGAGATGGAGGCGGGATAGAAAAATAAACTATTATTATTATTATTATTATTATTATTATTATTATTATTATTATTATTATTATTATCTATGGCAGGCATCAATCAATAGATGTGGGTGAAACGTCAGGAGAGAATACTTCTGGAACATGGCCATACAGCCTGGAAAACACACAACAACCCTGTGATTCTGGCCACGAAAGCCTTCGACAACACATTGGTGTGGATTGTTCTATAGCAGGCATGGGCAAACTTTGGCCCTCCAGCCTACCATCTGCTAGGAATTCTGGGAGTTGGAGTCCAAAACACCTGGAGAACTGAAGTTTACCCATGCTTGTTCTATAGCATCACAAAAACCCATATGCAAAGGGCTTAGGTAGTTATTAATAAGTCAATTATTAGGACGTCTTGTGTTTACTGCCTGTGTCCTCCACAAACACCATCCTGCCCACCACCCAAGTGAAGGCTTTCATACGGGGACAACTTAATCCTAAATTTTGTGTGTTTCCTCCACCACAGACATCCCAGTGTTTCTTACTCTCTCCATTGGTGTGGAATTTGCATGACCCCTCCCACTGCCTCCCCCTTAACCCTTTCCTACCCTTTCCTGGATCACACAGTTAACAGAGGAATTGATCAACAACTGAACAAGAAGTTTGGGGAGAATTCATCATGATTTACGGGAGTTTATTTATTTATTTACTACATTTATATCCCGCCCTTCTCACCCCACAGAGCGGCTTACAAATTACATTCACATACATTATATTATTGGCATAGTACAATACTAGCATTAAATTACTATATTGTATTATATCATTACATTGTAATATTATTCGTAATATTACATTTAATATATAATATACTAACTGTGCCTGGCCACGCGTTGCTGTGGCGTTGTCTGGTGGTGTTGGTGAAAAATGGTTGAGGTAGTGGTGGTATTGAATGTCTGTTGTATGGTTGTCTTTAGTATGCACACTGAAGTGTGTTTAGTATGCACACTGAAGTGTATTATATGGCAGTGTTGTGATGTCTCATGGGCCTTGTAGTCCCGTTCCTAGTACTATTGTGGCAGATGAGGAGGAAAACATGGGATTTCCACCGGTTCAGCCAGAATTGGAGCCCCTGCACCTGGAGGATGTTTGCCCTCAAGAAGTCAGCCAAACAAGCCTTGGGCAGAATTCTCCCCCGTTTTCTCGTCGGGACAATTATAACAGAGATAGAGGAACTAGGGAGGCGAATCGCCGGAGCGCCAGAATCGCAGCCAAACAATTAGCTGATTAGCTCTGCTTCCCTTGGGAAATTCTAAGGAGTCATGCATCTGGACAGAGTTGGGTTTCACTTTTAGTTCTCCAGGGAAAGTGTTCTTTCGGCGGGAAACGAGACCCTATTTAGGTGTTTTGCCGCGAAGGAAAGCTTGCGGAGTCAACTCGTCAGCTTGAGGAGTGAGATCGTGTGTGGACTACGCAACTCCAGTTCCTTGTTTCCAGGACCAAGTTCCTAGCCTGCCTTGTTCCCCGGACCTCGCCACGGACCTTGTTCTTGCTTCTTGTTGCCTCGTATCAAGTCTTGTTTTGCCAAGAATCTAGTTTGTTTTCCAGCCCTGTTGTCAAGCTTCTATGGACTAAAAGACCTTGTCTTCTCCCCACACTTGCTTGGCAAGTGTGTGTTTCGGTTATTAGATTATAACTTTGGCCTTAATATCTTATATTGGACATTATTTTCCTGGACTATATTTGACCTTTCCTGAAAGGTCTATTTCTGAACTTTATTCTTCACTTCTTTTTATTGACTTTATATACTCCTTTAATAAAGATATTAGATAGAATCCGGCCTCTGTGCATGGTTATTGGTGCTCTGTAGCCTGGGTCCTGACAAGTGTGGACTCAAGATAATCCAGTTCAAAGCAGATAATATAAGATTCTAAATGGGTTATATAGCTGTGTGGAAGGGCCTTGAGTCTACACTGTCATATAAGCCAGTTAAAATCTGATAATCTGTGGAAGAGGCCTAAGTGAAGCCTAACTGTGCCTGTCCGCTGGGCTGAATAAGTTGCTAAGAGACCAAGTGGGCGGAGCTTAGCCTTCAAACTGGCAGCAATTGGATAAAAACTATTATTCCTCTCCCTGTAATTAGGACTTTATTTTTCTTTTCGTTTTGTTATATCAACCTAGAGCCGTGAATGATGGGTTGTGTTGTCAAATTTTGAGGTTGGGGGGCCTGTAGTTTTGTTGTTTTGTCCGCTGCCCTGATGCCATCACTCTTTTATATATATAGAAGATAATTAATATTATCAAATTGTCTTATCAGTATTATATCATAATACTGAGTTGTACTTGACTTCCCGAGAGCACTGTGAACCCAACCTTGAGTCCCCTCGGGTGAGAAAGGTGGGGCAAAAATGCTGTAAATAAATAAATAAACGATGAATCTGGACCAAACATGCCACGGATGATGGGACTTGCAGTACTGTTACTGATACTGTGACCCCCACTGACAATGGGCGGGGACCAAATTTGGCACAGAGAAGCCCCATGACCAACTGAACATACTTCAGGGGCTAGTGGGAATGGACCTTGATTTTGGGAGTTGTAGTTCACTTGCATCCAAAAAGCATTGAACCCAGCTGACATCAGATCTGGACCAAACTTGGCACACAGACCCAACATGGCCAACTGCGCATGCAGGCCTCTTTTGGGGGTGATTGACTTCGGATCTGGGAATTGTAGTTCATCTGCATCCAGAGAGCCCTGAATTTAGCCAATGATGGATCTGGACCAAACTTAAGTGATATTACCTCACATCCCAAAACAAACAATGTCTTCTTCTAATAACCCGGGTCCCCAAGTAAGTATGATGATGATGATAATAATAATAATAATACAGTAGAGTCTCACTTATCCAACATAAACAGGCCGGCAGAACGTTGGATAAGTGAATATGATGGATAATAAGGAGAGATTAAGGAAAAGCCTATTAAACATCAAATTAGGTTATGATTTTACAAATTAAGCACCAAAACATCATGTTATACAACAAATTTGACAGAAAAAGTAGTTCAATATGCTGTAATGCTATATAGTAATTACGAATTTAGCACCAAAATATCACGATGTATTGAAAACTTTGACTACAAAAATGCGTTGGATAATCCAGAACGTTGGATAAGCGAGTGTTGGATAAGTGAGACTCTACTGTACTCCTCTCTGGATGGACTACAACTCCCATCATCTTACAACGAGGCTCTTCCAAGCCCCGGATCTGGTTTCAAACACCATTTAAAAGCGAGGGACACTTTTCCCCAAGTGGAAGGAGCTGTTATAGCTGTCAAACTATAACTCCCATCATCCCAAAGGAGCGAGGCATCCTTCTCTCCTTACCGATGACGGCGAAGATGAGCGTGTTGGTGAAATGGCGGTAGAGGGAGAGCTTGACCAGGTTTCGGCGCAATTTCAGCAGCTTCATGGTCTGGACCAGGCTGATGAGGATGTGCGGTTTTGTTAAGGAAGACGGCACCATAAGCACAAGGAAGGGGAGAAGGGAGAAACGACCAGGGGAACTAGATCTCCCTGACATTGCTTTCGTTGCAGACCTTCGGATACTTGCCAAAGGGCCACTTTGTAACATCCGCTGCTCTTATATATCTCCTTGCAAAGCCAGAAAACAATTAAAATATGACTTTTCAAAACGAGGGGTGCATCTACATTGTAGAATTAATGCATTTTGATGACACTTTTAAGTGGCTCAATGCAATAAGGCCACAAGAGTTGTGCCTTTACAAGCACTCTAAGCCTTCCCTGCAAAAAATCAAATAAAATGTTGGTGTTTCACCAAACTACAAATCCCATAACACCTTTAAGCATTAATTTTAAAATTTGTGTCTTGTTATTTAATATGTACTTTATAGAATGCTTTTAACATTGGCCGCTTTGTGTCTCCCTATGGAGAGAAAAAGCAGGATATAAACGTACTACTATGACTACTACAACTACTAATAATAATTTGTGTGTTTTGACTGTGCTGTGACCCATCTTGAACCACAAGGAGAAGAGAATAAAATTATTATTATTATTATTATTATTGTTGTTATTATTATTATTATTATTACATTGAGCCATTGTGACTGCATTCATTCAACAGCACAGATGCACACTTGAGAGCTTGCAAAACTACAACTCGCAGGTTTCCTTATTATTATTATTATTATTATTATCATTACACTCAGTCATGGTGACTGTATTCATTTGCTAACAAAGATGCACACTCAAGAGCTTGCAAAACTACAACTCCCAGGTTTCCATATTATTATTATTATTATTATTATTATTATTATTATTATTATTACATTCAGTCAAGGTGACTGCATTCATTTGATAAGACAGATGCACACTTGAGAGCTTGCAAAACTACAGCTCCCAGGTTTCCATATTATTATTATTATTATTATTATTATTATTATTACTATTATTACATTCATCCATGGCGACTGCATTCATTTGATATCACAGATGCACACTTGAGAGCTTCCAAAACTACAACTCCCAGGTTTCAATCTTATTATTATTATAACATTCAGCCATAGCGACTGCATTCATTTGATATCACAGATGCACACTACAGCTCCCAGGTTTCCTTATTATTATTATTATTATTATTATTATTACATTCAGTCATGGTGACTGCATCCATTTGCTAACAAAGATGCACACTTAAGAGCTTGCAAAACTATAACTCCCAGGTTTCAATCATCATCATCATCTTATTATTATTATTATTATTATTACATTCAGCCATGGCGACTGCATTCATTTGATAATACAGATGCACACTTAAGAGCTTGCAAAACTACAACTCCCAGGTTTCAATCTTATTATTATTATAACATTCAGCCATAGCGACTGCATTCATTTGATATCACAGATGCACACTACAGCTCCCAGGTTTCCTTATTATTATTATTATTATTATTATTATTATTACATTCAGTCATGGTGACTGCATTCATTCGCTAACACAGATGAACACTTAAGAGCTTGCAAAACTATAACTCCCAGGTTTCAATCATCATCATCATCTTCTTCTTCTTCTTCTTCTTCTTATTATTATTATTATTATTACATTCAGCCATGGCGACTGCATTCATTTGATAATACAGATGCACACTTGAGAGCTTGCAAAACTACAACTCGCAGGTTTCCTTATTATTATTATTATTATTATTATTATTATTATTATTATTATTATTATTATTACATTCAGTCATGGTGACTGCATTCATTCGCTAACACAGATGCACACTTAAGAGCTTGCAAAACTACAACTCCCAGGTTTCCATCATATTATTATTATTATTATTATAATACATTCAGTCATGGTGACTGCATTCATTCGCTAAGACAGATGCACACTTAAGAGCCTGCAAAACTACAATTCCCAGGTTTCCATCTCATTCAGCCTTGAGTGGTTAAAGTGCTGTTAAACTGCATTAACTCTGCAGTGAAGACGCACCCCTTGGAGACTAAACTAGAATGAATATCTCAGTGTTAACAAGAGAATGCATAATTTTTTCCCCTATCAGCTATAGTGAAGGCTCCCTAATGTTAGAAGGTTCGAAGGAAGACAGAGGAGAGGAGGAACAAGCGGGGAAGCCCGAGAGAGAGGATATCCACCAGCACAGGGCCGAGTCAAGCATGGCCAAGGGGATAGCAGCCAGCAGCACCAAGTCATCCTGCGCCTGGTAAAAAAGGAGAGAAAAAGAGAAAGAGAGAGAGAGAGAAGGAGAAAGAGACCTTTGAGGAGGAGAGACGGGACACAGAGGTAGGACACATAGCTGATTAATCTCATGTTAAAATACAGGATTTTTTTTCCAACACATAATCAATTAGGATGAACTGAGAATGGCTGCTAGGGCCTCATCCACACTGACCACTTAATGCAGTTCGAACTGCGGCAACAAACTCCTGCAAAAGCAGGCAAAAGAAAGCCCTTAATGTGCATTACTGTTCTGTGCTTTGCGAAATCATCATACAGGCCTCCAACTGGTTCCAGGATTATGACGACAACAAGTTCTTCATCTTCATCATCTCTTCTTCTTCTTTATCTTCATCTCTTCTTCATCTTGCCTTCTTCATCATCTCATCTTCTTCATCTACATCCATCTCCTCTTCATCTCGCCATGTTCATCATCTCCTCTTCTTCTTGCCTTCTTCATCTCTTCATCATCTCATCTTCTTCTTCATCACTTCATCGTCTTCGTCTTTTCATCTTGCCTTTTTCATCTCTTCATTATTCCTCTTCTTCATCTTGAAGAAGAGATGATGAAGAAGAGATGAAGAAGGCAAGGTGAAAAGATGAAGATGCTTTCTTCATCTTGCCTTCTTCATTCTCTCTTCTTCATTTCTTCATCTCTTCATCATCTCATCTTCTTCATCTTCTCATCTTCTTCATCTCTTCATCTTGCCTTCTTCATCTTCATCATCTTGTCTTCATCTTGCCTTCTTCATTATCTCTTCTTCATCTCTTAATCTCTTCTTCTTCATCTTGCCTTCTTCATCTTCATCATCTCTTCTTCATCTTGCCTTCTTGATTATCTCTTCTTCATTTTTTCATCTCTTCATCATCTCTTCTTCTCCATCTTCATCATCTCATCTGCTTCATCATCTTCTCATCTTCTTCATCTTGCCTTCTTCATCTTCATAATCTCTTCATCTTGCCTTCATTAGCTCTACTTTATTTCTTCTTCATCTCTTCATCATCTCTTCTTCTTCATCATCTCATCTTCTTCATCTCTTCATCTAGCCTTCTTCATCTTCATCATTTCTTCTTCATCTTGCCTTAATCTCACCTTCTTCTTCATCATCTTCTTTATCTTCATCTCATCTTCATCATCTCTTCTTCATCTTGCCTTAATTTCATCATCTTCTTCATCTCATCTCCTTTATCTTTATCTCATCTTTGTCATCTTTTTCATCTTGCCTTCTCCATCATCTCATCTTCATCTTGCCTTCATGTCATCTTCTTCATCATCTCATCTTCTTTTTCATCTTGCCTTCATCTCTTCATCATATCTCCTTCATCTTGCCTTCATCACCTCATCTTCTTCTTCATACCTTCTTTTTCTTTTCCTTTCTAAATTTATTACTTCTCTCCCACTGTACTTTCCTACAAAGAGACCCAAAGCGGCTAAAAATAGTACAATATATAATTTACAACTTAAAAAACCCTATGTGATCATCTGCCCAGCGAAGCCACTTCCTTCAATACCGGTTTGAAACTGTGTCAAATGGTCGGTGTAGATGGGGCTGAAGTTTGGGGAGGAGGGAAGGCTGTGAACATGCCACAAAGACGGGACCCGCACGTTTACGCACACACGCAGAGCTAGCTCCTGGTAAAGGATATCCACCAGACGATACAGGAATCCACAAAGGCCAGGAAAATCTCACAGCCGAGGGTGGCTACGTTTGTTTGCTCCTGGGGTGAGGACAATCAAGACGCTGAGGATGGAAGGTGCCAACGTTCTCCCACGCAACCCACATATACTCCCAGCCCCGTCTTAAGACCCTACCCTATTAAACACCGATTTTTCTTACCGATTTCACCCGCAGGACCCCTTCGATAATGGAGAAGATGAGGTACATGAGCCCCACGCCCACGACGCGGTTCAAGAGGGCTCCCAAACGGGGTCTGGAGGCGGAAAAAGCGGAGCCGGGTCAAGAACAGTTCTATTCGTGATATTCCAAAGGACAGGGTTTATTTTAATCATAGAATCATAGAATCATAGAATAGTAGAGTTGGAAGAGACCACACGGGCCATCTAGTCCAATCCCCTGCTAAGAAGCAGGAAATCGCATTCAAAGCACCCCCGACAGATGGCCATCCAGCCTCTGCTTAAAAGCCTCCAAGGAAGGAGCCTCCACCACGGCCCCGGGGAGAGAGTTCCACTGCCGAACAGTTATTCTCACAGTGAGGAAGTTCTTCCTGATGTTCAGGTGGAATCTCCTTTCCTGTAGTTTGAAGCCATTGTTCCGTGTCCTAGTCTGCAGGGCAGCAGACTAGGATTGCTAGTCTGCTGTATTGCTGTATATTCTTATGTATAAGTCTAGGACTTTTGATCAACAAAACTGACCCCCCCCCCCCGAAAAAATAAAAAATAAAATAAAAGGAGGGTTGACCTATCCACAAGTCAATGTTAAGTACTATACAGTGACTTACAAGTTTAATTCATTCTGTGACCAAGCTCTTGACTCAATTGCTCTTATGTCAAATTAAATCTCCACATTGAAATATGATTATTACAGTAGAGTCTCACTTATCCAACACTCACTTATCCAGCATTCTGGATTATCCAACACATTTTTGTAGTCAATGTTTTCAATATATCATGATATTTTGGTGCTAAATTCGTAAATATAGTAATTACTACATAGCATTAATGTGTAATGAACTACTTTTTCTGCCAAATTTGTTGTATAACATGACGTTTTGGTGCTTAATTTGTAAAATCATAACCTATTTTGATGTTTAATAGGCTTTTTCTTAATCTCTCCTTATTATCTAACATATTCACTTATCCAACATTCTGCCGGCTCGTTTAAAGTAGTTCAATATGCAGTTATTCTATGGAGTAATTACTGTATTTACGAATTCAGCATCAAGATATCATGATGTATTGAAAATAATGACTACAAAAATGCATTGGATAATCCAGAATGTTGGATAAGTGAGTGTTGGATAAGTGAGACTCTACTGTATATACCCTGTTTCCCCTAAAATAAGACATTCCCAGAAAATAAGACCTAGTAGAGGTTTTGCTGAATTGCTAAATATAAAGCCTCCCCCGAAAGTAAGACCTAGCAAAGTTTTTGTTTGGAAGTATGACCACTGAACAGAACACCAGAGTATGCAGGATTAGTAAATGTACATACCAGTTGTACATGGAAATAATGGTAGTAACAATAAATTCTTGATAGGATTCACAGTTTGTCTGGTTATGCTGGTTTGTGATGACAACTACTGTACAGTATATAATAAATGTTCATTTTTTTGTTCGACAATAATTGTGAATTCTTCTTCATGGAAAAATAAGACATTCCCTGAAAATAAGACCTAGCGCATCTTTGGGAGCAAAAATTAATATAAGACACTGTCATATTTTCGGGGAAACACGGTAGGGCCCCTGGTGGTGGTGCAATGTGTTAAAGCTCTGAGCTGCTGAACTTGCAGACCGAAAGGTCCCAGGTTCAAATCCCGGGAGCGGAATGAGCGCCCGCTGTTAGTCCCAACTCCTGCCAACCTAGCAGTTCAAAAACATGCAAATGGTGGGAAGGTAATGGCGCTCGATGCGGTCATGTCAATGTCCACATGACCTTGGAAGTGTCTGCGGACAACATTGGCTCTTCGGCTTGGAAATGGAGATGAGCACCAACCCCCAGAGTCGGTCATGAATGGACTTAACGTCAGGGGAAACCTTTACCTTTTTACTGTATATATATTTAAAAAACCCACTTCTGGTTCTGGGAAACAATAGGGCAATGTGGTGATGACTCTCAGAGCATTACCGAAGCTGGCCTTCTAACCATAGATAGCAGGGATTAGGGGAATTCTTCAGGGAAAACATACGCTATGTGCTCGCCTCTCGTCCTGAGCAAAACTACCATTCCCTGTCTGGGAGACTCACTTGACAATGCCGTATCCCAGGCTGGCGATGATGACAAGCACTCGGGCCAACATCCGCTTCACGGCACACAAGACCTCGGCGAATATCACGGCCCCTTGAACTGGAAAACAAAGGAGGGAGGGAGACAAAGCATGCAACGTTGGACTCTCAAGGTTTGATTCCAGGAGATGGAATGATCGAAGGAGGTGGAAATTACCATATTTACCATATATACTTGACTATAAGCCTCTCTTACTTAGGAGTTGGGTATCTTTGGACAGGCCTGTCTCTGGTATTCCAGGGCTTGGGAACTGTTACTTTTCTTTGGACTATGAATCCCAGAATCCTGCCAACCAACACAGTCAGTGCAGATGTGGGGAATGGATTAATTTTGAATATGTTTTAATGGTTTTTAACTGGGAACTTTTAAAAAGTACTGTAAAGTAAACCCAGAACTCAAATTTAAACTTTGAGCGGTTCTTGAAAATGTGTTTTTGTACATTGGCATATCTATGTCCCTAACAGTTCAAAGAGATAACAGCTGAGAAACCTAATTGTGTTGCATAAAGGCCATTTTCCCAAAAGACTATGGCATCGTTTTCCAAAAGGTTATGACTTTTAACAAGGCCATGCCTTTCCAAAGATCATAAAATCTCCAAAAGGTTATGGAGATTTCCATTTTCCAAAACAGAGGACTTATCAATAAACAAATCTACCTAACTATCTATCCTGTTTATTATTATGTTTATGTTTATGCACTTGAGGAGTCATTTGGAGGGATTCAAGGGCCAGAAACATGGTCTCCTGAGGTTGCATGTAGCCTTTTCTCTGCACCCAAACATTTAAAGTTTTTGCTTATTGATATCAACATCATGCAGGGGATCCTTTCCTGGCATATGCTATGTGACACTGCCGCAAACCAACCAGGCTTTGCAAATATGCAAAGGCAAAGACGGGTTCCTCCCCTTGAGTTGTAGGGGGACGGGAACCCCAAAAGGAGAAATCACTTACCAGAGACGCCTTGGCTCTGGATGCTCTGGAACTCGGCATAAAAGACGGCCTTCTCCAGCATGCCCAGCAGGATGACGCCCCCGATCCAGAACTGGATGCGCAGAATGTCGCGCCAATAGCAGGCCAAGAGGACGAGCCACAGGACCCCGTAGAGGACGTACACGATGCACATCACCATGTAGAACTGCCAGGGAAGGAAGGAGAAGGCTAAGTGCGGGCTGTTAATGTGGGATTTGTGTATTGGTAGTGTTTAAATGCAATTTGTGTCTTGTCTGTATTGCACACTGATTGCATCATCCAGAGTGTACTATAGTCTAGAAAGAGTTAATTGCTAAGAAACTGTAATGAACTTGATGTGTGGCTGGAACTGGGGAGTGTCCAGACACAAGTGTTTGAGCATTACTGATTGCATCAGTTCTGTTCTGTTCTGAGTCTGCTGAGAGTGAGAGTCCTGTGTTCGTCCATTGTCTGCAAGTCTGTTTGTCTTGATTATTACTGAAGTCAGTAAAACTTTGTATATAGTTTTACCAATGTCTCTGATGTCTCTTCGTTCTGCATTCCACTCATTCCATCCAACTACTGCTGTGCTGCAAATTACTCTGACATGGGCATGGGGCCAACTTCGGCCCTCCAGGTGTTTTGGACTTCAACTCTCTCAATTCCTAACAGCCTACTGGATGTTAGGAATTGTGGGAGTAAAAGTCCAAAACACACGGAGGGCCGAAGTTGGTCCATGCCTGCAATCGACTCATATAATGCATATATAAGATACCGTATATACTTGACTATAAGCCGACCTGAATATAAGCCGAGGCATCTAATTTTACTACAAAAATCTGGAAAATCATTGACTCAAGTATAAGCCGAGGGTGGGAAATTTCAGAAATAAAAATAGATACCAAAAAATTACATTAATTGAGGCATCAGTAGGTTAAATGTTTTTGAATATTTACATCAAGCTCTAATTTAAGATTTTTTTAAAATATATTTTTATTATGTTATAAGTAATGTTACAGTGAACGCTAGGAAAACATATTAAGTATAGGATAGTGAGGAAAAAGTGCTGGAGAGTAAACAAAAAAAAAAGAACAAAAGAGAAGAGAGAAAAAATAGAAAAAAATAAATATATATATATAGAGGGACTTCCCATTGTCCTCTTAGGGAAGTACTTTTGTGGATTCGTCATTGTCCTTTGTGTTTCCCAGTTTTCCTTCTTTAGATTTTAGTGTTTTCAAACGTCGGATAAGTCTGAGAGTGTTTCCTCCGTTTTGAATAAAAGCGTTGAAACCAGACCAATCTGTTTTATCCTTGATGTCTCTTAGTTTCTGCGTTAAACTGTCCATTTGTATTAAATCAAACAATTTTATAGTCCAGTCTTCGATAGTAGGTATATTTTTTTGCTTCCAAACTTTAGTTAGAACAAGTCTTGCGGGAAATCTGGGAAATCACTGACTCAAGTATAAGCCGAGGGTGTTAAATTTCAGAAATAAAAATAGATACCAATAAAATTACATTAATTGAGGCATCAGTAGGTTAAATGTTTTTGAATATTTACATCAAGCTCTAATTTAAGATAAGACTGTCTAACTCTGATTAAATCATTATTCTCATCTTCTTCAATGTAAATGTGCTTATGTATCCTTTTAATAATAATAGAGTAAGATAATACATGTAATAATAATAATAAATACAGGAAAATAATACATGTAATAATAAATAGAGTAGAATAATAAATGTAATAATAATAAGATCAGAGTGAAATAATACATGTAATAATAAGATCAGAGTGAAATAATAAATGTATTATTAATAATAAAAATAGAGTAAAATAAATGTAATAGTAGCAACAATAATAGAGTACAATAATAAATATAATAATAATAGAGTAAAATAATAAATGTAATACCAATAATAATAGAGAAAAATAATAAATGTAATACCAATAATAATAGAGAAAAATAATAAATGTACCATATATTCTTGAGTATAAGCTGACCCAAATATAAGCCAACCAGGATTCTCACCCAAGTATAAGTCGAGGGGGGCTTTTTTAGTCCTAAAAAAGGGCTGAAAAACTAGGCATATACTCGAGTATATACAGTATATCCACAGCGGGGAAGCCAGGGCTTGTCCCACCCAGAAACTTACCACCATCAGAGGCCACTCGGAAGCCGAAATGTACTGGTGGTCAGGATGCTTCATCTGGACATCGACTGGAGGTTGAAATGGGAAAAGAGATGTAGATGAAAGAAGAATTGAAGGGGAGGATGTAACTAAAGAATAAGCCATCCAATGTAAATACAGCAGAGTCTCACTTATCCAAGCTAAACGGGCCGGCAGAACCTTGGATAAGCGAATATCTTGGATAAGAAGGAGGCATTAAGGAAAAGCCCATTAAACATCAAATTAGGTTATGATTTTATAAATTAAGCACCAAAACATCATGTTATACAACAAATTTGACAGAAAAGGTAGTTCAATACGCAGTAATGTTATGCTGTAATCACTGTAATTACTGAGCCTCCGGTGGCTCAGTGTGTTAAAGTGCTGAGCTGCTGAACTTGTAGACCGAAAGGTCCCAGGTTCAAACCCGGGGAGCGGAGTGAGCGCCTGCTGTTAGCTCCAGCTTCTGCCAACCTAGCAGTTTGAAAACATGCAAATGTGAGTAGATCAATAGGTACTGCTCGGGTGGGAAGGTAACGACGTTCCATGCAGTCATGCCGGCCACATGACCTTGGAGGTGTCTACGGACAATGCCGGCTCTTTGGCTTAGAAATGGAGATGAGCACCAACCCCCAGAACCGGACACGACTGGACTTAACGTCAGAGGAAACCTTTACCTTTTACTAATTAATGTATTTATGAATTTAGCACCAAAATATGATATGTTGAAAACATTGACTACAAAATGCCTTGGATAATCCAGAACCTTGGATAAGCAAGTCTTGGAAAAGTGAGACTCTACTGTACCAGTTAATAGTATAGTAAGACCTCCAATGTTTCCGTTTTTTCCCCATATCTAGGCCCGTAGAATACCGAAGGGCAGCTCAGGTCCCCAGGCTCAACATGTCTATTTTGGGATTGTTTCCCCTTGAAAAATAGCCAAACAGATGCCAAATCAGTCATATATGCTATTGTTTACATCCCCCATTACCATGCTCTACTTAACCCTTTGATAGCCCCATTGGTATTACTCACTAGGGACTTCCCAGCTGGAAGACTGACTCTTGATGCTGAGGATGAAGACGTAGGGACCGTCGTCCCAAGTGGCAGCAATGGCCGAATGCTGGAAAGCAAACACAGATCCTGGGTCAGCCAAGGAGATGCGTTACAGCTGATGACTTGTGCTGGATGGGGGATTGTAGGCATGGCAAGTCCAAAAGGTTACTTGCCCAAATTTGCCCTGAGTCCCCTTTGGGGTGAGAAGGGTGGGATATAAATATCGCTAATAAATAAATAAATAGTCCCCAACGTCCTCCCTCCTGTGATGTTCTCCATCCAGAACGCAGGCTTCGCTCCAAGGAGAAGACATTCACCCACAACACAACCTTCCCCAGGTCTAAAGGAGACTTAAGAAGCAGCAATCTTTCCCTTCTCGCCGACTTACTCACCTCCCACTGGGGTTTCTGTGCATCCGGCTTCTTCTTGTCATCTTCACCATCGGTGGGAGCAGAGGGCGTCCCCGCCTTGCCCTTCGCAGTGGCTTTCTGACCTCCTTTGGGGTCTTGGCTGCTTCCCGACTCCTTCTTCTCCTCTTTTTTCTCATCGGGGGGTTTGGGAGCATCCCGCTTTTGCATTCCGGGCTGTGGCTGTAACATGGACATTAGCATGTTTCAGGTCTCCTCTACCTTTGGTTCTTTCAACAGCAATGTAATCTAAAAGCTAGACTGCAGGCATGGGTAAAATTCCTAACAGCCTGTCGAGAGAACAAAGCTGGCACAATTCAACCACCTGAACTGCACTATATGAGTCTACAGATCATCCAATCATGAATGTCTGCCATCTTTTGTTGTAATCTGCCCTGAGTCCCCTTGGGGAAAGAGGGTGGAATAAAAATAAAGTTTTATTAATATTTATATTACACTACATTACAAAACTGCATTATGTGATAGTGTAGATGGGGCCAAAGTATTTATTTACTACTACTACTACTACTACTACTAATAATAATAATAATAATACTTTATTTTTGTATCCCGCCACCATCTCCATAAAGGGGACCCAGAGCGGCTTACAAGTTATATGTACAGTAGAGTCTCACTTATCCAACACTCGCTTATCCAACGTTCTGGATTATTCAAGGCATTTTTGTAGTCTATATTTTCAATATATCGTGGTATTTTGGTGCTAAATTTGTAAATACAGTAATTACTACATAGCATTACTGTGTATTGAACTACTTTTTCTGTCAAATTTGTTGTTAAACATGATGTTTTTGTGCTTAATTTGTAAAATCATAATCTAATTTGATGTGTAATAGGCGTCTCCTTAATCCCTCCTTATTATCCAACATATTCGCTTATCCAACGTTCTGCCAGCCTGTTTATGTTGGATAAGTGAGACTCTGCTGTACATACAATATATTGTATCATTAGCATAGCACAACATTAGCATTATATATTACTATATTGTACTATACCACTATACTGTAATATTATTAGTAATATTACATTTAAGATATAATATATAATTAATATTATTTTGCATTGTTAGTAGTATTATATTGCATTAAATTATAATCTTAGCACCAACATTATATGTATATACAATATATATTATTATTACCATAGCACAATATTATTATATTATATAGTACTACTAGCTGTGCCCAGCCACGCATTGCTGTGTTGTCTGGTGGTGTTGTTGAGAACTTGTTGAGGTAGTGGTGGTATTGAATGTCTGTTGTACAGTTGTCTTTATGTTGAGTATGCATTTGGTTGTTTGTGTACTGTGAAAGTGGTGAGGGTAGAGGGGATCTATGTCCCTGTGTAGTATTGTATAGTATTTATACGTTGTCCATGTGTTGTGAATGCTTGGATTGTGTCCTGCTGCATAGTAGAAAGGGTTGGGCTGGATGGCCCTTAGGGGTCTCTCCAAACTCCTAATTGGGCCGAGTGCGTTCCTAGGAGACCAAGTGGGCGGAGCTTAGCCCTCTAACTGGCAGCAATTGGATAAAAACAATTATTCCTCTCCCTCTAATTAGGACTTTATTTTTCTTTTCTTTTTGTTGTATCAACCTAGAGCCATGGATGATGGGTTGTGTTGTCAAATTTCGAGGTTGAGGGGCCTGTAGTTTTGTTGTTTTGTCCGCTGCCCTGATGCCATCACTCTTTTTTTTATATATAGAATGTTGTTGATGGGGGGAGGGGCCCCCAACTGATGGCAAAATTAATTTGGTGGTAAGAAAAGCAAAATTTGATGGTAACAATAACACAACCCAAACACATTAGTAGTCCTGCGACAGCTACCAATCCTGACCTGCTTGATGACCCCATCTTTTTCATTTATCCATCCAGTCCGCTTAAAAAGCCACTCACCATAATAAACCCATGAGAAAAGGGGACCCACAAATCCCTCCAGTATTTCCCAGTATTTTAACTCACCAAACTGGGAGCAGGAGGTTGTCCTGGCAAAGGCCGCAGCTTCTGGGGTTTTGGGGGTTCTTGGAAATGCAGCTAAGCAGACAAAAATCATTGTTGTTAGTAGTAGCATTCATATCCTGCTATAATGTTTGCCCTGTATTGCTTTCTTCCAATCAACCAACTTTGCTTTCCCTTAATCACATGAGAAACCTCTGTTCTTGTGCTCCAGGATAGAAACAGCCTCTCTTTTTTTGGAACAACTCATTGAATCCTTCAAGCAGGTTGATCATTCTGCTCCAAGCTCCTGCTTGGAGCCTGAGTCTGTGAATATAGATCAGTGATGGCCAACCTATGATACGTGTGTCAGCATTGACATGCCTAGCCATTTTTGCTGACACGCTGCCGCATGCAGATTGATTGGATGACTATTTTGTGGCCAAATTTGGTGTGATTTGGTCCAGTGGTTTTGTTGTTTACTCCATGGGAATTATGCACACTACATTTATATATCTATATATATAATTATATCATTCTATTATTATTGTAGTATATTATCATATTATTACTATTATAATATTATTATATTATTCATTATTCGTGACTACATTGAAACTACAACCGAGAGAAATCAGCGTGGAAACTGCAAGAGGTACCAGAGATTGTTGTACATTGAAATAATGGTAGTACAGTAGAGTCTCACTTATCCAACATAAACGGGCCGGCAGAATGTTGGATAAGCGAATATGTTGGATAATAAGGAGAGATTAAGGAGAAGCCTATTAAACATCAAATTAGGTAATTAAGCACCAAAACATCATGATATACAACAAATTTGACAGAAAAAGTAGTTCAATAGGCAGTAATGCTACATAGTAATTACTGTATTTACGAATTTAGCACCAAAATATCACGATGTATTGAAAACATTGATTACAAAAATGTGTTGGATAATCCAGAACGTTGGATAAGCGAATGTTGGATAAGTGAGACTCTACTGTAAATAGTTTTTGATTTATTAAATACAGTTATATATTACAATTATACATTTTTGTTATTTAAACTACAGTAGAGTCTCACTTATCCAAGCTAAACGGGCCGGCAGAAGCTTGGATAAGCGAATATCTTCGATAATAAGGAGGGATTAAGGAAAAGCCTATTAAACATCAAATTAGGTTATGATTTTACAAATTAAGCACCAAAACATCATGTTATACAACAAATTTGACAGAAAACGTAGTTCAATACGCAGTAATGTTATGTTGTAATTACTGTATTTACGAATTTAGCACCAAAATATCACGATGTATTGAAAACATTGACTACAAAAATGGCTTGGATAATCCAGAGGCTTGGGTAAGCGAGGCTTGGGTAAGTGAGACTCTACTGTACGTGGTGATAGCAACTACAACATGTATCTACACAGGACTGAACTTTAATTACTTAACATTTTACAGAAGATAAATAATCTGAACTTTAGTTGAATAACATTCCAAAGAAGAAATAACAAGGAACTGTTGAGAATTCACAACATTTTTATGAATGAGAACTCATTGTTTATTATGGATGTTCTTCTTGGTTTAATAATTTATGTTTAAAGTATATGTATTTTGCCCATGGCATTGATACTAATAATAATCTTACTGTACATATTAAATGCATTGTGTAAATCAGTGTCATAACTGATTTAGTTACAGAACAACTTAACGCTTATACAGAGATATACAGCTATCTGTTGCTCTCTATATAGGAAACAATCAGGGCCAGCTAACACCTCCCAACAAAGGAATCTTCCAGGCAGGAATCAGTCAAGCTTTGAAGCTGCAAGGCTATTCAATGCTAATCAAGGTGATTAATTACAACATTCACACTTGCCTCCAACAGACCAGTTATTTCTCCCACCCTGGACGTCATTCCACAGATATATAAACCCCACTTGCCTAGTTTCCAACAGACCTCACAACCTCTGAGGATGCCTGCCATAGATGTGGGCAAAACGTCAGGAGAGAATGCTTCTGGAACATGGCCAGACAGCCTGGAAAACTCACAGCAACCTAGTGATTCCGGCCACGAAAGCCTTCGACAACACATTAAAGTGATATAAACTGCATTAATTCACTTCCATAGGCTCTACGGAGTTGAGCTCCCATAGCTCCCACCGCTTGTTAGTGAACATTTCCTTCCTTCTATCTCTATACAAAAGCTCCCTCGCCCAAGACATATTCTTGAAAGGAATCCCTATTTCTCTCATTTTGAAATGTTTACGGATGTTTAGGGTTATTTGGCACCTCGTGGAGGTGGCCGCAGCGAATCTGGACGTTCTGCAAAACGTATTGCCCGTCCCCAGCCGCACTGGCTGCCTCCTCGTAATTCCTCAGGTAGGAAATGGCTTCGTTTTCCTGCAAAAAGGGGAGAAGACAACAACATGCTCAAATGATTGTATAATATCAATTCCCTGGTTAGAAATAGCAGTTCTATAGCACTATGGAGATTCCACCTGAACATTAGAAAGAACTCCTTCAATGTAAGGAGAGATGTTCAGCAGTGGAACTCTCTGCCCCGGAGTGTGGTGGAAGCTCCTTCTTTGGAGGCTTTGAAACAGAGGCTGGATGGCTATCTGTTGGGAGTGCTTTGATTGTGCTTTTCCTGCATGAAGGCAGAATGGGGTTGGATTGGATTACCTTTGGGTGCCCCTTCCAACTCTATGATTTTTATCTTCAACTTGTCTCCAAAAATCTCATAGACAGGAGATGGTTAAGGAAACCCACGGATCTGCTTTCTGTCTGACAAAGATGTTCCCCCCACATTTAATATTACAATTACCTTATGTTTTTATATGCATTTAAATGACTTTAAAATATTTTATGGCCATCCCTCTGTATCCATGGACTCTTGCCACTCACAGTAGCCATGCATGGAGAAAAATGGGAAATTGTAGCTAAATGTTCCTTCATTTACAAAATATTCACTATTAAAATTTGCAAAATATTTAAAAATATTCTCTAGGTATTGCCTATCTGAAAGTATAGAAAGTATTAAAACATATCTTTGTGTCTGTCCTTATACTGTATATCAAAAAGAATATAAGTTTGTTAATTTTCCCCAAGTATGCAGACTGTTAGGAAACCCCAAATATACATACATACATATATAATTTTTACATACATAAGAAAAAGTATGCCTATACCTATCTATCCATCCATCTATCTATATAAAATGGAATAGAATATAGAATATGAATATGAGTTTGTTAATTTTCCCCAAGTATGCAGACTGTTGGGAAACCCAAATATATATATCTTTATATATAAAAGTCAAAGTATGTATATATGCATGTATGTTTGTCCATTTATAACACAAAGGCTGTTGCTGGGTGAAGTGGCCCTTTGTGATGTCACTATGACTGTTGCTAGGTGAAGTGGCCCTCTGTGGTGTCACTGGGATAGGAAGGTGACATATGTATGGGAGAAAGGGAGGAAAGAACAAAAGAAAGAGAAAAAGAAGGGAAAGAAAAGATGGGAGGGAAGAAAAAGGAGGGAAGGAAGGAAGGAAAAGAAAGGAAAGAGGAAATGGTATGTGGAGAAGAAAGGAAATAAAACATGGGGAGAGCATGTACTACTAGTAACAATAATTCAGAGATGAATCCCAGACACTCGGATCTAATGTGCATGTGTGCTGTGTTGTGTATGTGTATATGCATGTGTACACGCAAATAAAACAATATATTGTAATATCTCCTCTTTCATATGTGTTTGAAACTGTTTAAATACAATCTATGACGAAGGTCCGTTTCCTACTGAGCATCCTCACATTGATGTACACCTCGTTGTGGCATCGCGAACTGCGGAGGTACCCCGTGATGTTGAGGATTTCGGAGTTGTTGTAGCAGCGTTCGTGCAGAACTGCCAAGGGAAAGACAGCAAGGTTAAGGGAAGCCGAGCGGGGACTGACAAATCCAGAGCTTGATACAAGACTCACATTTGAGGATGATCCAAGTGCCGCTGAACATGGTCTTGGAGAAGATGAAGACATTCTCTGTCCGGTTCTGGAGAGAAAACAAACAACCAATGCAACCTGAAGCACAAGGAAGGGTTTGTGGAAAGGGACACACAGGGACCTGGTTTCCAGACCACGACTTCCTCAAACAAACCAGCTTTTTGCTCAGACTCAAAAGACAAGCAAACATCCAGCTCTGGGCTTCCAGTGGAAAATTCCAAGGCTGAGAAAGCATTGACGGCAAACTTTTCCAACAGACAAGAGCAAACACTCGGAAGTTTCCAAGTTCAGATTGTGTATCAGATAAGAACTCGACGGGCAACCATTTGCAAACAGTTCTTCCAATTGTCTCATGTGTTTGCAAGAAATATCCTACAATGGTCTCTCTCCCATGCAATACTATGTCTACTACCCTGTTTCTCCTAAAATAAGACATCCCCTGAAAATAAGACCTAGTAGCGGTTTTGCTAAATTGCTAAATATAAGGCCTCCCCCGAAAATAAGACCTAGACAAGTTTTTGTTTGGAAGCATGCCCGCCGAACAGAACACCAGAGCACGCAGGATTGGTAAATGTACATACCATAGAGTGTTGTATATGGAAATATTGGTAGTAACAAGAAATTCTTGATAGGATTCACAGTTTGTCTGGTTATGCTGGTTTGTGGTGACAACTACTGTAGACTATATAATAAATGTTCATTTTTTTGTTCAACAATAAATGTGAATTCTTCTTCATGGAAAAATAAGACATCCCCTGAAAATAAGACCGAGAGCATCTTTGGGAGCAAAAATTAATATAAGACACTGTCTTATTTTCGGAGAAACACGGTACTATCATTATAGTTTAATGTTATTATTACATATATTATATACTCTTTTCTCTCTTGATGATCATGAAGATTATATTTATTCTCCACTTTCCTCTCTTGATGACGATGATTATATTTATACTCTGCTTTTTTCTTTAGATGATGATACAGTAGAGTCTCACTTATCCAACATAAACGGGCCGGAAGAATGTTGGATAAGCAAATATGTTGGATAATAAGGATGAATTAAGGAAAAGACTATTAAACATCAAATTAGGTTATGATTTTACAAATTAAGCACCAAAACATCATGTTATACAACAAATTTGACAGAAAAAGTAGTTCATTACACATTAATGCTATGTAGTAATTACTGTATTTACGAATTTAGCACCAAAATATCACAATGCATTGAAAACATTGACTACAAAAATGTGTTGGATAATCCAGAACAGGGGTCCCCAAACTTTTTAAACAGGGGGCCAGTTCACGATTCCTCAGACTATAGTTGACCACTGGAAATAATAATAATAATAATAAAGAGGGTTGGAAGAGACTCTTTGGGCCATTTAGTCCCACCCCCTTCTGAGTTTGTGCACCAAAAGCACATGCAAAGCACTCCTGACAGATAGACTCCAGGCCTCAATGATAATTAATAATAATAATAATAATAATTGGAACTTATGCCTCAAGTACCACCTCCCAGCAGTGAAGAACTGGTGGGATCACAAACCTGCAAAAGTCTTGGAAAATGAGCACGCAAAGATACTGTGGGATTTCCGAATCCAGACTGACAAAGTTCTGGAACACAACACACCAGACATCACAGTTGTGGAAAAGAAAGGTTTGGATCATTGATGTTGCCATCCCAAGTGACAGTCGCATTGACGAAAAACAACAGGAAAAACTCAAGGACCTCAAGATTGAACTGCAAAGACTCTGGCAGAAACCAGTGCAAGTGGAAACAATAGACATTGACAAAATTACGATCTGCCAACTGCAAAAGGCCACCCTGCTGGGATCTGCGCACATCATCTGAAAATACATCACACAGTCCTAGACACTTGGGAAGTGTTTGACTTGTGATTTTGTGATATGAAATCCAGCATATCTATCTTGTTTGCTGTGTCATAATATAATAATAATAATAATAATAGTATAATAATAATTCCCGGCTGTGGAACACTCTCCCCCGAAATATTCAACAAGCTCCAACAAGCTTCAGAAGAGCCCTAAAAACATGGTTATGTGCTCAGGTTTTTAATGAATAATGGCAAAAATGATATGGACTGTTTTTTGGCTAAAGCACGAGGTTTTTGTGGACGAATGGATCTGATTATTTGTTTTAAAATTGTTTTTAAAATTCTATATTGTATTTATTCGTTTCAATTGATTTTATGTACTGTGTAATTTTGATCTTGTGTAGCCATCGAATTACTCCCATTGTTGTAAGCCGCCCTGAGTCCCTTCGGGTGAGAAGGGCAGGATAGAAATGTTGAAAATAAATAAACAAATAAATAATAAAGGGGGTTGGAAGAGACCCCTTGGGCCATTTAGTCCAACCCCCTTCTGCCTTTGTGCCGTGAGGGCCAGATAAATGGCTTTGATGGGCCACATGTGGCCCGCGGGCCGTAGTTTGGGGACCCCTGATCCAGAACGTTGGATAAGTGAGACTCTACTGTATATAATAACAATAAGAATAATATAAACCATCATAAAATACAATGTATAATTGATAATATAGATTAACTAGCTGTGCCCGGCCACGCGTTGCTGTGGCGTTGTCTGGTGGTGTTGGTGAGAAATTGTTGAGGTTGTGGTGGTATTGAATGTCTGTTGTATGGTTGTCTTTATGTTTAGTATGCATTTGGTTGTTTGTGTACTGTGAAAGTGGTGAGGATAGAGGACACTGTTTATGTTGGATTAGTGAGACTCTACTGTATATTTGTAATCTTATATTATCTGCCTGGAACTGCCCCTTCTACACTGCTGTATAAAATGCACACTGAAGTGGATTATCTGGCAGTGTGGAGTCAAGACAATCCAGTTCAAAGCAGATAATATAAGATTCTAAATGGGTAATATAGCCTTGAGTCTACACTGCCATATAATCCAGTTAAAATCAGATAATCTGTATCTTATAGGCAGTGTGGAAGAGGCCTGAGGCCTAACTGTGCCTGTCTCCTGGACTGAGTAGGTTGCTAGGAGACCAAGTGGGCGGAGCTTAGCCCTCTAAACTGGCAGCAATTGGATAAAAACAATTATTGCTCTCCCTCTAATTAGGACTTTGTTTTTCTTTTCCTTTTGTTGTATCAACCTAGAGGCGTGGATGATGCGTTGTGTTGTCAAATTTTGAGGTTGGGAGGCCTGTAGTTTTGTTGTTTTGTGGGTCGCCGTGATGCCATCACTCTTTTATATATATATAGATAGATATATGTAATGTAATATATGTAATGTAATACATGTAATGCCATGGGAGGGAGTGTGCCTATCTCTTCCGCCTATGCCCCGCCCCCTGGGCACGTGACTCCTCCCTCTTTGGCCCCACCCGGCCACGTGGGCACGCCCCTGTCGCGACAGGCCCCGCCCCGCGGCCCTGCGGTCGTGATACTCACGCCTTCGGCCACGACGCTCCACCGGCCGGGCTCCGAGGCGGCCCCCGCGGCTAGTTCCAGCGAGGCGGCCCCGAAGACGAAGAGAAGGAGCCGCGACAGTAGAGGCCGACCCGCCGCCGCCGCCATCCTCTTCCGGAACCGGGAAGTCACGTGAGGCGGCGGGGGCGGGGCCTGAAGGAGAGAGAGAGAGCGTGGCTGCGTGACGCTTACGCCCACCACGCCGTGCGTCCTCCGCAACTCTCTTCTAGAGACCGTCATCAAAGAGACAACCCCGGTGAAGAACGAAGCAACAAAGCCAGGTTGCGTCAATGTCTCTTCCCTTCCTTAAGCTCCGCCCACATTTTCCCATTCTTCGTTTTCATTGGGTCGCTCTAGGGAGTGTCTACAAAGAGACAAGTACGGATAGGAACGTAAAGAGGAAGAGCGTGCATTCCCTGGTATGTATTATTATATTGTATTATTATATTGCAATGTTATTAGTAGTATTATATCTGATATGTTAGAATAATTATATTACAATGTTATTATTTTATATATTATACTGTATTCAATTCCCATATTATAGTAATTTATAACTTAATTTATAATAATACAGTAGAGTCTCACTTATCCAAGCTAAACAGGCCAGCAGAATGTTGGATGAGCGAATATGTTGGATAATAAGGAGAGATTAAGGAAAAGACTATTAAACATCAAATTAGGTTATGATTTTACAAATTAAGCACCAAAACATCATGTTATAAAACAAATTTGACAGAAAAAGTAGTTCAATACGCAGTAATGTTACGTAGTACAGTAGAGTCTCGCTTATCCAACATAAACGGGCCAGCAGAATGTTGGATAAACAAATATGTTGGATAATAAGGAGAGATTAAGGAAAATCCTATTAAACATCAAATTAGGTTGTGATTTTACAAATTAAGCACCAAAACATCATGTTATACAACAAATTTGACAGAAAAAGTAGTTCAATACGCAGTAATGTTATGTAGTAATTACGATCTTTACAAATTTAGCACCAAAATATCACGATGTATTGAAAACATTGACTACAAAAAAGCGTTGGATAATCCAGAATGTTGGATAAGTGAGACTCTACTGTATTTCTATATATTATACTGTATTCGATTACCATATTATTATCAATATTATATAGCATGTATTATACAGTATATTATTATTATTATTATTATTATTATTGTATGACACAGCAAACAAGATATGCTGGATTTCGTATCACAAAATCACAAGTCGAACACTTCCCAAGTGTCTAGGACTCTGTTATGTATTTTCGGATGATGAGCGCAGATCCCAGTAGGGTGGCCTTTTGTAGTTGGCAGATCTTAATTTTGTCAATGCCTATTGTTTCCAATTATTATTATTATTATTATTATTTTGATGGTTAAAAAAATTCTAGGTTTTTATTGGTTTTGCAAGACAATACTAAAAAAATCCCTCCGTTCTGAAAGGCAGGGCTTGAATTATTTAAAATTTGATCTATTTGTTTAAAAAAAAAAAGGGGGGGGAAAGAGATCATGGCAAAAAAGTCCTTTATAAGCTCAGTTTTTGTTCAAGTCAAAATCCACTTAGTCCCCAAAATAAATGTCTAAGGCAAGGATGTTTATATTATCTATATATATAAAAGAGTGATGGCATCACGGCAATTCACAAAACAACAAAAGTACAGGCCCCCCAACCTCAAAATTTGACAACACAACCCATCATCCACGCCTCAAGGTTGATACAACAAAAAGAAAAGAAAAATAAAGTCCTAATTAGAGAGAGAGGAATAATTGCTTTTATCCAATTGCTGCCAGTTAGAAGGCTAAGCTCCTCCAACTTGGTCTCCTAGCAACCCAATCAAAAATAATAAAAAACACTAAAAAATAATTAAAAACACTAAAAAAATAATACAATAAAATACTATAATAACAGAAAATAACTAAAAATAATACAAGAAAATAATAAAATATAATAAATAAAAAGATAACTTACAATAAAATTAAAAAATACAAATAACGTCAAATAAAAATTACACAACAATTTTTAACCAATACCACCACCACTTTGCCACAGCAACGCGTGGCCGGGCACAGCTAGTTATTATATATTATGTGTGTGGCCTTGAGGCTTCTCTGCCAAATAGTCCCAGGATTCTATAGCCCAGAGGCATTGGAAGTTAAACCAGTATCAAACTGCCTCAATTCCACGGTCTAGATGCACCCCCTGGAGTCATATTTCCTGCAATCCGGGTGTGTCTTCCCCTTTCTCTGTTGCCTTGACACATAAGCATTCCTTTTATCTGATTCAGACTGGACTGGGATTCTTTCTAGGCCTCTGGAGCTGAAGATCCTTTTGATTCCAAACTGGCAAAGCAGGTTCAAAACCAGGAAGAACTGCAAGAAAAAAATATGTTTGTAGAAGATCAATGGAGCAAGACCTTTCTCCGCCTTAGATAAACTATGGGATTAGCCTCTTTGGTGAGAAGGGAAACAGAGGCTGAGTCCTCCTTCTACACTGCCATATAAAATGCAGATTATCTGCTTTGAACTGGGTTATCTGGCAGTGTGGACCAGGCATGGACAAACTTGGGGCCTCTACTGCAGGGGTCCCCAAACTAAGGCCCGGGGGCCGGATGTGGCCCTCCAAGGTCATTTACCTGGCCCCCCGCCCTCAGTTTTATAATATAATATTTTTATATCATTTTAAATAATATAATATATTGTATATACATATAATATTGATAAAAATATTATAATGTTATACAATATAATACTAATAATAATACCATATAATAATATTAATTATATGTTATATATTACATACAATATTACAGTATAGTGGTATAGTTCAATATAGTAATATATAATGCTAATATTGTGCTATGCTAATAATATAATATATTGTATGTACATACAGCTGCTCTGAGTCCACTTTGGGGTGAGAAGGGCGGGATATAAATGTAGTAAATAAATGTAGTAAATGAATAAATAAATAATTTTAGACTTAAGCTCGCCCAAAGTCTGAAATGACTTGAAGGCACACAACAATAACAATCCTATTTAACTTGACTATCTCGTTGGCCAGAAGCAGGCCCACACTTCCCACTGAAATCCTGATAGGTTTGTGTTGGTTACAATTGTTTTCATTTTTAAATACTGTATTGTTCTTTCATTGTTGTTGTTGTTTTGCACTACAAATAAGACACGTGCAGTGTGCATAGGAATTTGTTCGGGTTTTTTTTAAAATGATAATTCGGCCCCTCCACAGTCTGAAGGATTGTGGACCGGCCCTCTGCTTTAAAAGTTTGAGGACCCCTGCTCTAGTTGTTTTGGACTTCAACTCCCACAATTCCAAACAGCCTATCAAGGTATCTCCCTTCTAACCTCCGCTGGGAAAATCCTCGCAAGAATCCTTGCAAACCGCCTTCTTCCCGTCTCTGGAGACACCCTCCCAGAATCCCAGAACAGCTTACATCCCTCCAGAGGAACCGTGGACATGATCTTCACTGCTCGACAGCTTCAAGAAAAATGCAGGGAATAAAACCAACCTCTGGACGTGACATATTTTGACCTTGCAAAGGCATTTGACACAGTAAATTGCAGCGCTCTCTGGACCATCCTCCAAAAAATTGGGTGCTCTGGCAAATTTGTGAACATCCTGCAGCTGTGTATTTTGGGGCTAGCTATATGCACACAATCTGCTTGTGATTACATTTTTCCTATTTCTATTTATTTACAGTATTTATATTCCGCCCTTCTCACCCCGAAGGGGACTCAGGGCGGATTACAATGAACACATATATGGCAAACATTCAATGCCAACAGACAAACAACATACATTAGACAGACTCAGAGGCATTTTTAACATTTTTCCAGTTTCACGATTCCGGCCACAGGGGGAGCTGTTGCTTCACCGTCCAGTAGTGGCTGTACTTCCTCATTCCATTCCTCGTGTTTTGCTGGCAGTTTTATGGTGTTGTAAATTAGCCTCCCGCATAAAGCATCCCTAAATTTCCCTACTTGACAGATGCAACTGTCTTTCGGGGCTGCATAGGTCAACAGCAAGCCGGGACTATTAATGGTCGGAGGCTTAACCCAACCCGGGCTTCGAACTCATGACCTCTCGGTCAGTAGTGATTTATAGCAGCTGGTTACTAGCCAGCTGCGCCACAGCCCGGCCCCATTTCTACTTCTAATATGATTACATTCAATATATAGTTTCCAATACAAGTATTATATTTTCCCAATACACCTTCATGAGAAGAATACGCGGGTCAAGAATAGGGCTCCACAGTCACCTACGGACCCACCGCCAGGACACTACACTTGGAGGGCCATCATACTCGGACAACGAGGGATTGCCTAAGTAAGTGTCGACGTATAGTGGCAACAGAATGCAGATTCAAAACTCATGATGGATATCAGTGGTACCAAAAACGGTATTGAATTGCATTAATTCTGCAGTGGAGAGAGGCTTTGGATTCGTAGGCCTATTTACTTTAACTTCAATAGAGATATGGATCTATTCAAATGCTCTCCTATGCATTATTTGTGCTCTTCCTTTCTCTCTGCTGAATCATAGCTGGCATTTCCCCCAGTATCCTTTATGCAAATAATGCAGAGATGCCATTAACAAGCTACAACTTCCAGGAATGCCATAAATGTCAAACTACATCTCCCAGGGATGCCATATGTCAAACTACAACTCCCAGGATGCCATAACAGTCAAACATCAACTCCCAAGGATGCCATAACAGTCAAACTACAACTCCCAAGGATGCCATAACAAGCTACAACTCTCAAGGATGCCAGAACAGTCAAACTACAACTCCCAGAGATGCCATTAATATCAAACTACAACTCCCAGGGATGCCATATAACAGTCAAACTACAACCCCGAAAGATGCCTTTAATGTCAAACTATATCTCCTAGGGATGCCATAACAGTCAAACTACAACTCCCAGGGATGCCATTAATGTCAAACTATAACACTCTGGTGGTGGCACAGTGTGTTAAAGCGCTGAGCTGCTGAACTTCCAGACCGAAAGGTCCCAGGTTCAAATCCCGGGAGCGGAATGAGCGCCTGCTGTTAGCCCCAGCTCCTGCCAACCTAGCAGTTTGAAAGCATGCCAATGTGAGTAGATCAATAGGTACCGCTCCAGCGGGAAGGTAACGGCGCTCCATGCAGTTATTCCGGCCACATGACCTTGGAGGTGTCTATGGACAACGCCGGCTCTTCGGCTTAGAAATTGATGAGCACCAACCCCCAGAGTCGGTCACGACTGGACTTAACGTCAGGGGAAAACCTTTACCTATAACTCCTAGGGATGCCATAACAGTCAAACTACAACTCCCAGGGATGCCATAACAAACTACAACTCACAGGATGTCATAAGTCAAATTACAACTCCCCGGATGCCATAACACTCAACGTACAACTCCCAGGGATGTCACAGCAGTTCAAGTTGGTGCCAAACTGCATTAATTCTACCGTGTGCAAACTTGGGCCCTCCAGGTGTTTTGGACTTCAATTCTCACAATGGAATTCTGGGAGTTGGAGTCCAAAACCCCTGGTGGGCCCAAGTTTGCCCATACAAGCTTGAAGAGAGAAGGGAAGGAATGCTAACAAAATGAAGTTCAACAGAGACAAATGCAAGATACTTCACTTCGGCAGAAAAAATGGAAATCAAAGATACAGAATGGGGGACGATGCCTGGCTCGACAGGTGTGTGCGAAAAAGACCTTGGAGTCCTTGTGGACAACAAGTTAAACGTGAGCCAACAATGTGATGCGGCTGCTAAAAAAGCCAATGGGATTCTGGCCTCATCAATAGGGGAATAGCGTCTAGATCCAGGGAAGTCCTGCTCCCCCTCTATTCTGCCTTGGTCAGACCACGTTACCTGGAATCACACTGTGTCCAATTCTGGGCACCACAGTTGAAGGGAGATGTTGACAAGCTGGAAAGCGTCCAGAGGAGGGCGACTCAAATGATTAAGGGTCTGGAGAACAAGCCCTACGAGGAGCGGTTTAAAGAGCTGGGCATGTTTAGCCTGCAGAAGAGAAGGCTGAGAGGAGACATGATAGCCATGGACAAATACGTGAAGGGAAGTCATAGGGAGGAGGGAGCAAGCTTGTTTTCTGCTGCCCTGCAGACTAGGACACAAGGGAACAATGGCTTCAAACTACAGGAAAGGAGATTCCACTTGAACATCAGGAAGAACTTCCTCACTGTGAGAAAGGCTGTTCGACAGTGGAACTCTCTCCCCGGGGCCGTGGTGGAGGCTCCTTCTTTGGAGGCTTTTAAGCAGAGGCTGGATGGCCATCTGTCGGGGGTGCTTTGAATGCGATTTCCTGCTTCTTAGCAGAGGGTTGGACTGGATGGCCCATGTGGTCTCTTCCAACTCTACTATTCTATGATTCTATGATTCTAACCGGCGGGCGCTAGGACCGGGCGGGAGGCGGGGAAAGGCCTTCCCTCCGCAGGGCCTGCGCGCCTGCCTGCCTGCCTCCTTGGGCGTGGTGGATCCCGCAGCAGTCGGTTCCGCGGAAAGGAAGAGGCAGCAGCACGGAGCCAACCCCAGGCGGGTAAGCAGGGCAAAGGGGAAAATCCCACACTCTTTACCAGATTTCTCCCCCAACCCCCTGCAATTGGGATCCACTTATCTCCAAAGGATCTCCTCAGGAAATACTTCTCCTTTACCTCAGGAGAAGGAATCCAGTCCCTCAGCTGGGCCTCCTTCTCTACGCCCAATTCAGCTCTCCCTTCCCTTTTTAAAAGGACAATTGGATCTTATCCCTCCCATTATTATTATTATTATTATTTCCATATTTTATTCTAAAAAGGGATCTTATTGGGATCACTTTCCCACCCACTTTGGGGCCTCTTCTTGGGATCATTACTTATTTATTTACTACATTTATATGCCGCCCTTCTCACCCCAAAGGGGACTCAGAGCGGCTTACAAATTACATTCACATACAATACATTATATTATTAGCATTAGCACAATACTAGCATACCTTATTTTATTAGCATAGCATAATGCTAGCATTAAATTATTATATTTAATATATAATATATAATTAATATTCTTACATTGTATTATCAGTATTATATCGTAATACATTATAATATTATCAATATTATATGTATATACAATATATTATATTATTGGCATAGCACAATACTAGCATTAAATTACTATATTGTACTATATCATTATATTGTAATATTATTAGTAATATTACATTTAATATATAATCTTACATTGTATTATTATCAGTATTATATTGTAATACATTATAATATTATCAATATTATATGTATATACAATATATTATATTATTGGCATAGCACAATACTAGCATTAAATTACTATATTATACTACATCATTACATTGTAATATGATTAGTAATATTACATTTAATATATAATCAATATTCTTACATTGTATTATTATCAGTATTATATCGTAATTCATTATAATATTAGTATTATATGTATATACATTATATTATTAGCATAGCACAATACTAGCATTAAATTACTATATTGTACTATATCATTATGTTGTAATATTATTAGTAATATTACATTTAATACATAATATATAATTAATATTCTTACATTGTATTATTACCAGTATTATATTGTAATACATTATAATATTATCAATATTATATGTATATACAATATATTATATTATTATATATTATTATAAATAAATTAAGTTGTATATTATATATATATATTAGCATAGTAACATGCTATGCCAATTATACATACACACACACACATACATATATTTTCCCCTCCCCACGTTGCTTCCTTCCTCAGTAAAACTCTGTGCCAAGTTCCCAAGAGATCTTTTCCTCCCTTTTACTGGATCCCTCTTCTCGCTCAAGATCCACTGGATCCCACATGATCTACTGGATTGAGTTTCAAAGATGCGTTTTCTTCCCCTCCACTGGTTCCTCCTTTTGCCCCAGGTCTACTGATTTCCATGGGACCCACTGGATCCTCTGGATCAAGTCTCAAAGGGGTGATTTCTCCCATCTACTGGTTCCTCCCTGTGTGCCAGATCCACTGATCTCTATGGGACCCACCAGATCTCTGAGGGATCTACCAGATCCCATTCTTCTTCTAGCAGAAACCCCCTCAAAACTGTTTCCGGTCCTCCCTTTCTTTTTGCTTCCTCTTCCTGGATCTTTTGATGTAATACGCCCATGGTGAGATATCTTAAAAGGCGCATCATTCTACATTGTAGAGCAAATGCGAGTTTGGCAGCACTTGGGCTGCCATAGCTCGAAGCTGTGGAGGTCTGGGAGTTGTAGTTTTGGAATTATTATTAATAAAATTATTAATAATAATATTTATTATTAGATTTATTATTATCATTAATCATCAATATAATATTTTGAATTATTATTAGAATTATTAATAGCATTATTGCTATTAGTATCAATAGAATATTATTAACATTTTATTTTTACAATTATAATTATTATTACTATTCATAGAATATTATTATTATTATTATTTCTAGAATTAATATTATCTATACCCCATTGTTTCTCTTCACAAAGGAGACTCAAAGGAGGCTTCTCTGCCTTACCAAACTACAACTCCCAGGATGACATATCATTGCTACATTATTACAGTCGAGTCTCAGTTATCCAAGCTAAACGGGCTGGCAGAACCTTGGATAAGCGAATATCTTGGATAATAAGGAGGGATTAAGGAAAAGCCTATTAAACATCAAATTAGGTTATGATTTTACAAATTAAGCACCAAAACATCATGTTATACAACAAATTTGACAGAAAAGGTAGTTCAATACACAGTAATGCTATGTTGTAATGACTGTATTTACAAATTTAGCACCAAAATATCGTGATATATTGAAAACATTGACTACAAAAATGCCTTGGATAATCCAGAACCTTGGATAAGCGAGTCTTGGATAAGTGAGACTCTACTGTACTACAAATCCCATGGTGTCCTGTTTGCCACCTTGGATCCACTTTGGATCATCATAAGCAGGATCTGCACATTGTGGAATGAAGGAAGTTTTGTATCACTTGAACTTTTGTGGATCAATGCCATGGAGTCCTGGGATTTGTAGTTTTCACTCTTGGGCAGGGAAGGCTCCAGAGACCTTGTAAAACTACAACTCCCAGGAATCCACGGCAGTGCGTCAGGGCAGTTCAAGTGGTATCAAACTGCATTAATTCTACAGTGTAGATGCATCCTTGGCAGACAATCCTACAGAACTGCAGATCCCAGGTTTCTATGCATAGTTGCTATCGAATCAAACCAATATAATTTTGGAATGGGAAACTGGCCGGACAGATAGGAATCTGTTGCCAATAAAAGTATTTGGGGAATTAGAAGCATCTTACTTCCAAATGCTGGAATCCCCTTTGGGGAAGAATAAAGGGTACATTTCACTATAAGAATTAACGCAGTTTCATACCACTTGAACTGCCCTGGCTCAATGCCATAGAATTGTGGGAGTTGTAGTTTTACAAGGTCTCTGATAAAGAATACAAATTACAAATGCTAGGATTCCAAAGCATTGAGTCATGGCAGTGAAACTGCATAAATTCTGCAGTGTAGACACATTCAAGGCCGAGGTTTATAATTACGCTTGTTCATTCCCAAGCACAAATTAATGGCAGCTTATTATTATTATTATTATTATTATTATTATTATTATTATTATTATTCCTTTTTTTCTCTCCCAACCAATTAAACCACCTGTTCCTATTCATTCTTAGTTTTCTGCTCCGATGGACGTGTTCCAAAATAAAGCTCTATGCAAACTTTGTGTAAACATTTGTGGGTATTTTTTGTGTTTGGGAGAGGCATTCATTGTAATTACCTTGGGCAATTCCCCTGTCTTGCAACGTTTGTGCTTTAAATATGAGATTCTGAAATTCCACCATACACACACATACACCTTTATTATGTGTATAGATTTATTAATACAAAATATCGCAATATATTGAAAACATTGACTATAAAAATGTATTGGATAATCCAGAACCTTGGATAAGCGAGTCTTGGATAAGTGAGACTCTACTGTATGTATTAACATCTATTTTGTAGCTTTATTTCTAAAGAACACTATGAATCATCTACTGCTCCCTTCAAACTGGGCCTAAATATTATTAAAAGTCAATAAAATAATGGGTTTCAACTTACTCTGTATTTACTCAGTGGGTTTTAATTTAGTAAAACAATCTATATGTTTATTAAAACAGAACATATTCATTAAATGGTGCATACTGTATGGATTAGGGGTTTTAGGACATATTATTTGTTTTAAAATGTTATATTTTAAAATAGTTTATACTAGCTGTGCCCGGCCACGCATTGCTGTGGCGTTGTCTGGTGGTGTTGGTGAGAAATTGTTGAGGTAGTGGTGATATTGAATGTCTGTTGTATGGTTGTCTTTATGTTTAGTATGCACACTGAAGTGGATTATATGGCAGTGTGGAGTCAAGATAATCCAGTTCAAAGCAGATAATATAAGATTCTAAATGGGTTATATAGCTGTGTGGAAGGGCCTTGTGTCTACACTGTCATATAATCCAGTTAAAATCTGATAATCTGTGGAAGAGGCCTAAGTGAGGCCTAACTGTGCCTGTCCCCTGGGCTGAGTAGGTTGCTAGGAGACCAAGTGGGTGGAGCTAAGCCTTCAAACTGGCAGCAATTGGATAAAAACTATTATTCCTCTCCCTGTAATTAGGACTTTATTTTTCTTTTCTTTTTGTTGTATCAACCTAGAGCCGTGAATGATGGGTTGTGTTGTCAAATTTCGAGGTTGGGGGGCCTGCAGTTTTGTTGTTTTGTCCGCTGCCCTGATGCCATCACTCTTTTATATATATAGATTTATCTATTAAAATAGAGTATATTTAATTTTAAATGCCTTTGTTTTATATTGAACATTTTGTTTCCTTGGTTACAGTGCTGTGGCTTTTAACTTTGAGTATGTTTTAATGGTTTTTAACTGGGATTTTTAAAAATACAGTAGAGTCTCGCTTATCCAACATAAACAGGCCGGCAGAACATTGGATAAGTGAAAATGTTGGATAATAAGGAGGCATTAAGGAAAAGCCTATTAAACCTCAATTTATGTTATGATTTTCCAAATTAAGCACCAAAACATCATGTTTTACAACAAAATCGATAGAAAAAGCAGTTTAATACACAGTAGCATTATGTAGTAATCACTGTATTTATGAATTTAGCACCAAAATATCTCAATGTATTGAAAACATTGACTACAAAAACATTGATTACTAAAAGGCAGACTGCGTTGGATAATACAGAACATTGGATAAGCGGAGGTTGGATAAGTGAGACTACTGTACCATGTATATTTCATCCTGTTTTAATGTTTGCATATTGGTACATTTTAAATTGTATGCCAGCGCTTTTATGTTTGAGTCTCCTGCGGGAGAGATATAGCGGAGTATAAATAAATATAATAATAATAATAAAGTTGACAATAGTACATTAGATGTTTGTAGCATTACTTAAAATGCAATATTCCTGTGTGTGCCCAAAGCATCTGCACTGTTGAATTAATGCAGTTTGAGTCCAATTCAACTCAGAGCTATGGGATCCAGGAAGACATAGTTTCCCAAGGTCTTTCGCTTTCTCTTACAAACTAAGGCTCCCAGGATTCCATAGCAGTTAAAGTGGGATCAAAGTGCATTAACTCTGCAGTGTAGATGCACCCCAAGATGCAGGTATATTAAACGGATATTGCAAATGGATCATCTTTTATTTCCCCTTAGGACATCTGTGCCAACTTTGAATCTTTAAAAGTCTAGAAATGTTCCTGGTGAAAAACTTCCTTGGAGGCGGCGGAGGAGGAGGAGGTGGCAGCGGAGGCGGGAACATCAACATCGGCAACATGATTGGCGGGTTTTTGAGTGGCGGCGGAGGAGGAGGGGGCGGTGGAGGAGGGGGTGGAGCCATGGGCATACTGGGCGGAGTCATCAGTGCCATCAGGTGAGTGTGTTCTATGCCTAAAGTACATCTACACTGTAGAATAAATGCAGCTGGACACCTCTTGAACAAGGAGTGAGGCTAGATGGCCTTTGGGATCCCTTCCGACTCTGTGATTCTTTGATAGATATAGATATTCATATACATACATACATTAAGACAGGAAGTTAGACTGGATGGCCTTTGGGAGCCCAACTTTGTGATTCGATGATAGGTAAAGAAAGATATTGATATAGATACATCAATATAGAGATACAAGGAGTTGGACTAGATGGCCTTTGGGATCTCTTCTGACTCTGTCATTCGGTGATAGATATAGATACATACATACATTAAGAGGAAGTTGGACTAGATGGCCTTTGGGATTTTGTCCAATTCTGTGATTCAGTGATAGATAAAGATATTTATACACAAATAATAATAATAATATTGTCAACTTCAAAAGGCCACCCTACTAGGATCTGCACGCATCATCCAAAAATACATCACACAGTCCTAAACGCTTGGGAAGTGTTCGACTTGTGATTTTGTGATATGAAATCCAGCATATCTATCTTGTTTGCTGTGTCATACAATAAAACAATAATATAGTAATAATAATACACTATTATCATTGTATATTATATATTACATGTAATATTACTAATAAGATTACCATATTAACCCTTTGCGGCACCGCAGCTCCATCAAATCAGATATTCCACCATGTCTCCTTGTGTTAATATAACAATATAATAATATATAATACTCATATTATGCTATACTAATAATATAATATGTTGTATATACATATAATATTGATAATAATACTATAATGTAATACAATATAATAATAATACACTGTTACAATTGTATATTTATATTACATGTAATATTACTAATAATATTGCAATATAATGATATAGTACAATATAGTAATTTAATGCTTATATTGCGCTATGCTAATAATATATTGTATGCACATTTGATTTGTAAACCGCTCTGAGTCCCCTTCGGGGTGAGAAGAGCGGGATATAAATATAGTAAATAAATAAATAATATTGCAATATAGTGTTATAGTACAATATAGTAATATATTATGCTTATATTGTGCTATGCTAATAATATTATATATTGTATGTACATATAACTTGTAAGCCGCCCTGAGTCCCCTTCGGGGTGAGAAGGGTGGGATATAAATGTCGCTAATAAATAAATAATATATAGATACAAGGAGTCGGACTCAATGGACTTTGGGATCCCAGCTATATGATTTGATGATAAATATGTTGATAGAGATACATAAATATAGAGATAGATGCATAATTTTTTAGATACAAGGAGTTGGGCTAGATGGCCTTTGGGAATCCCAACTGTGATTCAATTACAGATATTGATATTAACATAGATATTGATACATAAATATATAGATTCAAGAAGTTGGACTAGATCATCTTTGGGATCCCAGCTTTGAGATTCGATGATAAATATATTGATATAGATACATAAATCTATATATATAAAAGAGTGATGGCATCAGGGCAGCGGACAAAGCAACAAAACTACAGGCCCCCCAACCTCGAAATTTGACAACACAACCCATCACACATGCCTCAGGGTTGATACAACAAAAAGAAAAGAAAAATAAAGTCCTAATTAGAGGGAGAGCAATAATTGTTTTTATCCAATTGCTGCCAGTTTAGAGGGCTAATCTCTGCCCACTTGGTTGCCTAGCAACCAGCCAAGGGACAGCCAGGCTTCAGTTCAGGGACAGGCAAATTTAGGCCTCACTGAGGCTTCTTCCACAGATTATCTAATTTGCACTGGATTATATGGCAGTGTAGACTCAAGGCCCTTCCACACAGCTATAGAACCCATTTATAATCTTACATTATCTGCTTTGCACTGGATTATCTTGACTCCACACTGCCATATAATCCACTTCAGTGTGCATTTTATATAGCTGTGAAGAAGGAGCCTCATATAATCCAGTTCTAAGCAGATAATATAAGATTAGAAATATACAGTAGACTCTCACTTATCCAACATAAACAGGCCAGCAGGATAAGTAAATATATTGGATAATAAGAAGGGATTCAGGAAAAGCTGATTAAACATCAAATTAGGTAATCATTATACAAATTAAGCACCAAAACATCATATTATACAACAAATTTGACAGAAAAGGTAGTTCCACGCACAGTAATGCTATGTTGTAATTACAGTAGAGTCTCACTTATCCAACACTCGCTTATCCAATGTTCTGGATTATCCAACGCAGTTTTGTAGTCAATGTTTTCAATATATCGTGATATTTTGGTGCTAAATTAATAAATACAGTAATTACTACATAGCATTACTGCGTATTGAACTACTTTTTCTGCCAAATTTGTTGTCTAACATGATGTTTTGGCGTTTCATTTGTAAAATCATAACCTAATTTGATATTTAATAGGCTTTTCCTTAACGCCTCCTTATTATCCAACATATTCGCTTATCCAACATTTTGCCAGCCCACTTATGTTGGATAAGTAAGACTTTACTGTACTGTATTTACAAATCTACCAGTAAAATATCACAATGAATTTAAAACACTGACTACAAAAACATTGATTATGAAAAGGCAGACTGCGTTTGGATAATCCAGAACATTGTATAAGCGAATGTTGGATAAGTGAGATTCTACTTTGATATGAAATAATTTCTAGGATAGAATAATGCAGAACAATATAATCTCTAAAACCAGGACAGTAATAAAAAAATAAAGAAAGTAAATAAAGCAAGGAAATTGGAAATTCCACAAAGGAAACAATCAGGGCCAGCTAACACCTCCCAAGAAAGGATTCTTCCAGAAAGGAAGGTGAGAAGGCAGTAAAGCACTATGTATTACCAAAGTCATTATTATTACCATCATTACTATCATTACTATTATTATTATTATTATTGTGTTGCGGTCAACCGTGAAAATGAATACAATCTGGCTCCAAGTATTCAAAAACACTAAAATGCAAAAAACAGCAAAAATGAGATAAGAATATATGACCTACTGACAGACCCCACATGAACATGGAAAGCGCCTTAAATGTATATTTAAATGTATAATTATGTATATTTTAATGGATATTCTTAATTTTATTGTAATTTTTAATCTTGATGGATTTTTAAATTTGATGACAACTGTTTTTAATGTGTATGGTTATACTGTAAGCCGCCCTGAGTCCCCTGATGGGTGAGAAGGGCGGGGTAGAAGTGATGTAATAATAAATAAATAAATAAAATCAGAATATATAAAAATTAATGTGGTATAATAAAACAGAACAATACAATCTCTAAAATCAGAACACTAAATAAAGAACAACACTCTGAAAACAAGGCAATTCCAGACAGGAAAGAATCAGGGCCAGCTAACACCTCCCAACAAAGTATTCCCATCATCAAAGTCTGGCCAATCCTCTGTTTTCTCAGGGCCACAGACAGTAGAAGCACATAAAATATCGCAAACAACACCACTCTGAAAACAAGGCAATTCCAGACAGGAAAGGGTCAGGGCCAGCTAACACCTCCCAACAAAAAAATCACTCAGGGAGGAAACAGCTAGGCTTTAAATCTGCAAGGCCATTACATCCTAATCATTTTTCCTAATTGCAGCATTCATACTTGCCTCCAACAGACAAAAAAAAACAATCAGAAATATTGTATATTCACAACCTTTAGGAAATAATATCCCCTGATGGCACAGCATGTTAAAGCGCTGAGCTGCTGAACTTCTGGACCAAAAGGCCGCAGGTTTGAATTGGGGGAGCGGAGAGAGCCCCCACTGTTAGCCCCAGCTGTTGCCAACCCAGAAGTTCAAAAACATGTAAATGTGAGTGCATCAATAGGTACTGCTCCGGCGGGAAGGTAACGCCGCTCCATGCAGTCATCCCACATGACCTTGGAGGAGTCTACGGACAACACCGGCTCTTCGGCTTAGAAATGGAGATGAGCACCAACCTCCAGAATCAGACATGACTGGACTTAACGTCAGGGGAAAACGTTTACCCTTTACCTTAACTACCACCAATTCCTCAATACTTTATTTCCCATACCACCATTCTTCGCCACAGCAACGCGTGGCCGGGCACAGCTAGTCTATATATATAAGAGTGATGGCATCAGGGCAGCGGACAAAACAACAAAACTACAGGCCCCCCAAACTCGAAATTTGACAACACAACCCATCATTCACGGCTCTAGGTTGATACAACAAAAAAGAAAAGAAAAATAAAGTCCTAATTACAGGGAGAGGAATAATAGTTTTTATCCAATTGTTGCCAGTTTGAAGACTAAGCTCCGCCCACTTGGTCTCCTAGCAACCTCCTCAGCCCAGGGGACAGGTACAGTTAGGCCTCACTTAGGCTTCTTCCACAGATTATCAGATTTTAACTGGATTATATGGCAGTGTAGACTCAAGGCCCTTCCACACAGCTATATAACCCATTTAGAATCTTATATTATCTGCTTTGAACTGGATTATCTTGACTCTACACTGCCATATAATCCACTTCAGTGTGCATACTAAACATAAAGACAACCATACAACAGACATTCAATACCACCACTACCTCAACAATTTCTCACCAACACCACCAGAAAAGGCCACAGCAACGTGTGGCCGGGCACAGCTAGTATATAGATATAGGGAGTTAGACTAGATGGCCTTTGGGTCCCTTCCAATTTTGTGATTTTATAATAGATATAGATATATACATATATAGATCTAAGGAGTTGGACTGTATGGCCTTTGGGATCCCAATACTGTGATTCTATGATAGATATAGATATTGATATAGATACATACATTGAAATGGAGTTGGACTAGATAGCCTTTGGGATCCCAACTTTGTGATTCAATGTTAGATAGATATACAGATATAGATACATAATTATAGAGAAATAGGATGTTGGACTAGATGGCTTTTGGGATCCCTTCCAACTGTAAATCGATGATAGATATTGGTATTGATACATACATAGGATAGCCCCCCGCCATGCAGAAAAAGCATAATCAAAGTACAAGGCTATGGAAATCCTGGGATTTGTAGTTATTGAGACTTAAAACTATGGATTCCATAGTTAAAGTGGTATCAAACTGCACTCATTCTACAATGTAGATGTGTCTAACACTGGAAAACGGGACGGCTGGTGTAAAAAGTACACTTCTTTAATAATATATTCCTTTGTTTTGTCTCTTTTGATTCATATAATAGTGAAGCAGCAGCTCAGTACAACCCCGAGCCTCCGGTAAGTCACCTGCATGAATGGTTTGATTTGAATTTCTTATAGTATTTGACAAAAAAGCATTTTTTGCTATTTTTTTCAAAGTAACTTTGTCTTTAAAGTAGCTCTGAATGTTTGTCGCTGCAAACATCCCTGTTACTTTTCATTATTGTATTTAAACAGGATAGATAAAGTGTAGCATAAATATACCAATACACACAGATACAATACAATAAACAACCTGAATTATAGACACAACAAATAACTAGTGGAGGCTTGAGAAGGTTGCTGTTTCCAACAAGGAAGGGAAAGAAAGAAGAGAAAGGAAAAAGGGGAAAAGATATGAGAAGAGGCAAGGAAAGAAAGGGAAGATACATGTCTCCTGTATCAATGTAACAATATACGCTATATACTCAAGTATAAGCCGACCCGAATATATGCCGAGGCACCTAATTTTACCACAAAAAAACTGGGAACATATTGACTCCAGTATAAGCCAAGAGTGGTAAATTTCAGAAATAAAAACAGATACCAATAAAATTACATTAATTGAGGCATCAGTAGGTTAAATGTTTTTGAATATTAACATAAAGCTCAAATTTAAGATAAGACTGTCCAACTCTGATCCAATCATTATTCTCATCTTCTTCAAAGTAAATGTGCTTATGTATCCTTTTAATAATAACAGAGTAAAATAATACATTTAATAATAATAATAATAACAAATAATAAATACATGTAATATTAAATAGAATAAAATAATAAATGCAATAATAATGAGATCAGAGTGAAATAATAAATGTATTAATAATAATAAAAAATAGAGTAAAATAAATGTAATAGTAGCAACAATAATAGAGCAAAATAATGAATGTAATAATACCAATAATAATAGAGAAAAATAATAAATGTACATATATTCTCGAGTATAAGCTGACCCAAATATAAGCCAACCAGGACACTCACCTGAGTATAAGCCGAGGGGAGCTTTTTCAGTCTTAAAAAAAGGGCTGAAAAACTAGGCTTATACTCGAGTATATACAGTAATGATATATAATACTCATATTGTGCTGTACTAATATTATAATATATTGTATAGACATATAATATTGATAATAATATTATGATGTAATACAATGTAATAATAATAATATGCTATTATAATTGTATATTTATATTACATGCAGTATTACTAATAATATTGCAATATAGTCGTATAGTACAATATAATAATATATAATGCTTATGTGGTGCTTATATTGTGCTATGCTAATAATATAATTTATTGTATGTACAATAGAGTCTCACTTATCCAAGCTAAACAGGCTGGCAGAAGCTTGGATAAGCGAATATCTTGGATAATAAGGAGGGATTAAGGCAAAGTCTATTAAACATCAAATTAGGTTATGATTTTACAATTTAAGCACCAAAACATCATGTTAGACAACAAATTTGACAGAAAAAGTAGTTCAATACATAGTAATGTTATGTTGTAATTACTGTATTTACGAATTTAGCACCAAAATATCACGATATATTGAAAACATTGACTACAAAAATGGCTTGGATAATCCAGAGGCTTGGATAAGCGAGGCTTGGATAAGTGAGACTCTACTGTATATATAACTTGTAAGCCGCCCTGAGTCCCCTTCGGGGTGAGAAGGGCAGGATATAAATGTCGCTAATAAATAAGTAAATAAGAGAAAAGAAGGGAAAGGAAGGAAAAAAAGAAGAGAAAGGAGGATGAAGAAAAAAAAGGGAGGGAGGGAAAGAAAATACTGTATAGGGAAGGAGAAGGAGGATTATTTATTTATTTGTTTATTTACAGTATTTATATTCCGCCCTTCTCACCCCGAAGGGGACTCAAGGTGGATCACAGAAAATACATATGCGGAAAACATTCAATGCCGTTTATACACTTACAAGACAGTTAATTGAACATAGATAGATGTATTTATAGGCTTTTTCCATCTTTGGCTTCTTGGAGGCTTGTGCTTGTTTCTGGCCCCAGTGTGGTGCTGTCGCTCTATCTCCCTGCCGAAGAACTTTGTTCGTAACTTCTTCCTTTTTGATCGAATCTCCGGAATTCAAACAAATCGCCTCTCTCTTCTCAGCCTCCTCGCAGCCACTTCTCCCAAGTTGAATCCAATGAAAGCGACGAAGTGCGGCAATTCCGGAGGCTCTTCACGCAGCTGGCGGGAGAGGTGAGTGCTGGCTATGTTTAAACTCTGCCAAAGGAAAGACATTCCAATAATAATAATAATAATAATAATAATAATAATAATAATAATGATGATGATGATGATGATGATGATGAAGGCCACCCTACTGGGATCTGCGCACATCATCCGAAAATACATCACACAGTCCTAGACACTTGGGAAGTGTTCGACTTGTGATTTTGTGATACGAAATCTAGCATATCTATCTTGTTTGCTGTGTCATAATAAAATAATAATAATAATAATAATAATAAATCCCAGGTGACAGCAGGATTGAGGAGAAACAACTGGAAAGGCTGACATGATATGAAGATTTAAAGATCGAATTACAAATACTCTGGCACAAGCCAGTCAAGGTGGTCCCAGTGGTGATCGGCACACTGGGTGCAGTGCCTAAATACCTTGGCCTGCACTTAAACACAATCGGCGCTGACAAAATGACCACCTGCCAACTGCAGAAGGCCACCTTACTGAGATCTGCACACATTATTCGCCGATACATCACAAAGTCCTAGACACTTGGGAAGTGTCCAACCTGTGATCCAAGACAACACCCCAGCATAGTGATCTTGTTTGTTGTGTACTAATCCTTGCTGTGTATAATAATAATAATATTAATAATATTGAGGACTAGCCTCAAGGTACCATCAAATGTGGACATCCAACGATGGAAGGAGAATCCCCACAAGTATTAACCATTCTCTTTTCTGCCCAAACCATATATCTATATATTTGGCTGGAATTCCACTTCAGAAATGTACCTGTTCTGACTTACATGCAAATTAAACTAAAGAAAACCTACAGAACCCATCCTGGGGACCTCCTGTAATCCAGTTTCTGAATCCTGGTGCCTTTGAACTTGATTATATGGCAGTGTAGACTCATTTAATCCAGTTCAAAGCAGATCTGGGTTCAGGAATTCGACCTGGCCATAGTTAAGAGCAACAAGAAATCTCGTTAGGTATAGTGGAGCTTCTTAAGTAAATGCATATGGGATTTTTTGTGTTGTCTTTTTAATTTTCTTTCTGCTGTCTAGCAGGAAATAATCCAGATGTATTAGGCTATTGATGCTCTAATCCCACAGACAGGATTGTGGGAGTCGTATTCCGTCATATTTGGAAGATAGGTCGGGCTGCCTTCATTGTTTCCTTCATTGTTTCCTGTTGTCTTTGCAGGATATGGAAGTGAGTGCGACGGAGTTGATGAACATCCTCAACAAAGTGGTGACCAGACGTAAGGCTCCTATTGAACATTGATAGGGATTGGATCGAGATAAGGTTCCTATTGAACATTGATAGGGATTGGATCGAGATAAGGTTCCTATTGAACATTGATAGGGATTGGATCGAGATAAGGTTCCTATTGAACATTGATAGGGATTGGATCGAGATAAGGTTCCTATTGAACATTACCTCTTCGCTCTCTGAGGTAAAATGCCAACTCAAACCGTTTCTCTCAGCAGCAAGCCAGAGACAGTAGCCAATCAGAATGTTGGCTCCTGGCACGCTTAGCCAATCATCTGCTGACACATGTCTTTCCAGTCAACCCATTACATCGTAGTGCCTTTTACAAATCCCCACAATAGGTTTTCGATTGGACAGAGATGAGGTTGGGGGACTTAATCATCATCATCATCATAGTAATTGTCCCAACAAAGTCTCAGCTCGCTTGATTATTGGTTTCATTGGTTTTCTTGTCTTGTTTTTATTGTTCTGTTCGGGCTTGGCCCCATGTAAGCCGCCCCGAGTCCCTTCGGGGAGATGGGGCGGGGTATAAGAATAAAATTATTATTATTATTTGTCTGTTTTCTAGATCCAGACCTGAAGACAGACGGGTTTGGGATCGACACCTGCCGCAGCATGGTGGCCGTCATGGACGTATCCTTTGGCTGGTTTGGGACTTTTGAGAGCCAGGTTTTGCCCAATGCCTTCCTGCCTGGTCCAGTTCAAGGCAGTTAAACTACTACATGGGTCTATGCCAGGCCTGTGGGAGTTGGAATTGTGGGAGTTGGAGTCCAAAACACCCAGAGGGCCCAAGTGTGCCCAGGCCTGGTCTATGCTGAAATGTATGTGGGTTGGGATGCGTCTTTGTCTCCATTTCTTTTTTTCCCTTGACCTTCTGTTTGCAGAGCGACACAACCGGGAAACTTGGGTTTGACGAATTCAAATATCTCTGGAACAATATCAAAAAATGGCAGGTAACCGAAACAAAACAGTGCATAACAACACTATGTAACAAAATCTGAATAGTTTTCTGTTCCTAGTTTAAAAGTGTTATTTCCTGTTTAATTATGTGGTGCTTACTTTGAAAGAACAGTAGAGTCTCACTTATCCAAGCTAAACGGGCCGGCAGAACATTGGATAAGCGAATATGTTGGATAATAAGGAGAGATTAAGAAAAAGCCTATTAAACATCGAAATAGGTTATGATTTTACAAATTAAGCACCAAAACATCATGTTATACAACAAATTTGACAGAAAAAGTAGTTCATTACACATTAATGCTATGTAGTAATTACTGTATTTACGAATTTAGCACCAAAATGTCATAATGCATTGAAAACATTGACTACAAAAATGCGTTGCATAATCCAGAATGTTGGATAAGTGAGACTCTACTGTAGTAGTGAAACTAATGTGGATGGTTGTTTGGATTTCTCTATAATTTTAATGTAATTTTGTTTGACTACACGTGGTTTAATTTATTGATGTTAGACTTTAAATTGATGTGAGGTTTTAATGTTATTTTTATATGTGGGGTTTCTCTGGGATTTTTATGTCAGTATTTGTTTGTTTATGGAGGCATTGAATGTTTGCTATTTTATGCTGGAATCCGCCCTGAGTCCACTCCGGGAGATAGGGCGGAATACAAATAATTATTATTATTATTATTATTATTATTATTATTATTATTATTGTATGACACAGCAAACAAGATAGATATACTGGATTTCGTATCACAAAATATTATTATTTTGTCATTTTATTATGATATTATTATTTTTTATTATGACACAGCAAACAAGATAGATATGCTGGATTTCATATCACAAAATCACAAGTCGAACACTTCCCAAGTGTCTAGGACTGTGTGATGTATTTTCGGATGATGCGCGCAGATCCCAGCAGGGTGGCCTTTTGCAGTTGGCAGATCGTGATTTTGTCAATGTCTATTGTTCCCAAATGCCGGCTGAGATCTTTTGGCACGGCACCCAGTGTGCCCATCACCACCGGGACCACCTGCACTGGTTTCTGCCAGAGTCTTTGAAGTTCAATCTTGAGGTCCTGGTAGCTGCTCAGTTAGATTATTATTATTATTATTATTATTATTATTATTATTATTATTATAGTCTTACTACATAAACTTCCTTTTTGGGGCACAAACTATACTATATTGGTTGAGACTCAATGAGATATTCATTGAAAAACTATTCCAAAATGTGCTATAGCAGGATGTCCCACAAAGACAAAGTTTTGGAAGTTTGATAAACTTTTCCCATGTTTTTATGATAGAACCAATTAGGAAATGGCATTTATAATCCAGGAGCACAAATCATGTTACATAGTGATATATTTTAAGCCATACTTGAAACTACCAGGTTTTAGGAATTGTGGGAGTTGAAGTCCAAAACGCCTGGTATAAAAGAGGCTTTAAGGGAATACTTTTCAGCCCATTTTCCCTGTTGCCGAAGACTGATGCGAGTCTGTTTTCTCCTTTGTTCTCCTTCCGTTGCAGGGAATCTACAAACGTTTTGATGCGGACCGGTCCGGGACTATCGGCAGCAATGAACTCCCAGGTGCTTTTGAGGCTGCAGGTAAGAAGGAAGAAAGGAAGGCAGCCAGGCTTTGAAGCAGCAATACTACTCTGTACTATTGAAGCTGACCAACCAAAGATTCCCCTAGGTAGCAAGCAGCCAGGCTTTGAAGCAGCAGGGCTGTTCATTGCAATTCTAGCAGCCCAAAAAACCATTCCCCTAGAACGCAAGTACCCAGCCTTCCAAGCAGCAAGCCTATTCCATTGTATTCCAGCTCACCAAACAAGGATTCCCATAAGAAAACGGCCAGGCTTTGAGGCTGCAAGGCTATTCACTGCTATTCTGCCTGGCCAACAAATGATTCCCATAAGCCACAGCAACGCGTGGCCGGGCACGGCTAGTTATTATTATCGTTTGATACACAACAAGATTGGTACACAGCAAACAAGATCACTATGCTGGCTGTTGTATTGGATCACATGTCGGACACTTCTCAAGTGTCTAGGATTGTGTGATGTATCTGCGAATAATTCATGCAGATCCGAGTAGGGTGGCCTTTTGCACCTGACAGATGGTGATTTTGTCAGCGCTGATGTGTTTAAGTGCAGGCCAAGGTCTTGAGGCACTGCACCCAGTGTGCCGATCACCATGGGGAGCCCCTTGCCTGTCTTGTGCCAGAGTCTTTGCAGTTTGATCTTTAAATCCTCGTATCGTGTCAGCAGTCAATTCTGCTATCCCCTGGGATTGCAACATCGACAGTCCACACTTTTTTAACACGATTGTGAGGTCAGGAGTCTTGTGCTCCAAAACTCTTGTCAGTCTGAATTCGGAAGTCCCAGAGTAGTTTGACGTGTTCATTTTCTGTAACCTTTTCAAGCTTGTGATCCCACCAATTCTTTGTCACAGGCAGACGGTCTTTGTGGCACAAGTTCCAGTGGATCACCTAAGCAATAGGATTATGCCTCTGCTTGTAGTCTGTCTGCGCAATCTTCTTGCAGCAGCTGAGGACGTGATCCATCATTTTGTCTGCTTCCTTGCAGAGTCTACATTTGGGTTCTGTCGTCATCTTTTCAATTCTGGCTTTGATGGCATTTATTATAATGGCTTGTTCCTGGGCTGCAAGCTCTGCCAAATAGTTGTTCCTCCCAACCAATATTTTCTGCCAACAGGGGGCAGCATTTCACAACCCAGGAGCCACAGTGGAGAAGTCTCGTTCCTACATACATTCGTGTTGCTCTGAGTGAGGTTTGCAGGATGCTTGTGATGGCATTTAAAAAACAGAAAACCCAATGACTATCTTCCTTTCCTCCCTTACCTATTTCCTTGGCCAGGGTTTCGACTCAACGAGCAGCTGTATAGCATGATGGTGCGCAGATATTCAGACGAGAATGGGAACATGGACTTTGACAACTTCATCAGCTGCCTGGTCCGCCTGGATGCCATGTTTCGTAAGTAGCCGGACATTGGTTTTCCTGGAAGGATTCAGATTGAGGATCCATAACTGTGATCAGAAATGTTATGTGTTGTCGAATGCTTTCATGGCCGGAATCACTGGGTTGCAGTGAGTTTTCTGGGGTGTATGACCATGTTCCAGTAGCATTCTCTCCTGACGTTTCGCCTGCGTCTGTGGATAATGGCATCTTTCGAGATGTTGCCAATGCTATTTTGCACTTTATTGTCCATTTCTACTGGCACATTCTGTTCTGGATTTTATGAATTAGTCTCCTGTTTTAATATTGTATGATTTTCGTATGCTTCTTGCCGATTTTAACGATTGTTTTATTGCTATTGATGTTTTACCGGTATAATTGTTTTATAGTCGTGTTACTGATATTGTTTTATCGGGCTAGGCCCCATGTAAGCCGCCCCGAGTCCCTTTGGGGAGATGGGGCGGGGTATAAAAATAAAGTTTTTATTATTATTATCTTCAGGGGTTCTGCTGGCATTGAAGCAAGTGGTGTGTGTGTGTATGTGTGTGTGTGTGTGTGTGTGTGTATACACAGTAGAGTCTCACTTATCCAACATAAATGGGCCGGCAGAATGTTGGATAAGCGAATATCTTGGATAATAAGGAGGGATTAAGGAAAAGCCTATTACACATCAAATTAGGTTATGATTTTACAAATTTAGCACCAAAACATCATGTTATACAACAAATTTGACAGAAAAGTAGTTCAATAGGCAGTAAGGTTATGTAGTAATTACTGTATTTACAAATTTAGCACCAAAATATCACGATGTATTGAAAACATTGACTACAAAAATGCATTGGAATATCCAGAACGTTGGATAAGTGAGTGTTGGATAATTGAGACTCTACTGTATATATATATACACATACACACACACACCTTGAACCCTTGCCTGTTTAAAGCAAGTGTGAATGTTGCAATGAGCAAGCTTGATTCTCATTGATAGCCTTGCAGTTGCAAAGTCAATCAGTGAGGGTATCTGTATATTTTTACCCACTACTGTGGAATATTTATTGACTTTAAAAAGCTCTTGTTTTAGCTGCCTGTCTAATTAATACATTGAATATATTTTAGGTGCCTTCAAATCCTTGGACAGAGATGGCAGCGGGCAAATCCGTGTGACTTTAAGAGAGGTAAGATGGAGATCCATCTTTTGTTTACTTCGGGATGCAAAGTAAGGTACATATGATGGATTATTTGGAAAAATATAAGGGTTAAGCAAGGACTTTGGTAAGGATTTCCATAGGAAAACCATACGGAAAACCTTAGGTTTCACTTGAAGGCACACAAAAAAAATGTGTTCAAAGTTTAAAAATAATTTTTCAATAAGATTGTTTATGGCTTTAAAAAACTTTCGTGTCACATAGTGTTTTAGCTGTTTTAAGTTAATGTATAAAGTGGGAGAAAGGCAAAATAGAAATCCAAGAAATGAATAATATTGTAAGCCACTTCGTAATCTTAATTTTAGGGGATAGCAAGATATAACTATAACACTATGTAACATTTGAAAAAAAATTCTGTTCCTGGTTTGAAAGTGTTATTTCCTGTTTAATTGTGTGGGACTTACTTTGAAAGTAGTTGTTCTACTCCAGAAACTTTGTTTTTGTGGCCACAACATACTTGTGGTCATGAAGTATGTTGAATTGGTTGAGACTCGATGATGAGATATTTATTGGAAAACAAGAGCAAAATGTGCTATAGCTGGATATCCCTCCTTCAAGAACAAAGTGTTTGCAGTTTAATAAACTTTCCCCATTTTTTATGATAGAACCAATTAGGAAATGACATTTACAACCCAGGAAAATATGACGATATATTGAAAACATTGACTACAAAATTGGATAATCCAGAACATTGAATAAGTGAGCATTGGATAAGTGAGACTCTACTGTATAAGCCTAGTTTTTCAGCCCTTTTTTAGGACTGAAAAAAACCTCCTCAGCTTATACTCGGGTGAGGGTCCTGGTGGGCTTATATTCAGGTTGGCTTATACTCAAGTTTATATGGTATATTTTTCTCTATTATTATTGGTATTGTTACATTTATTATTTTACTCTATTTATTATTATTGTTATTACATTTATTATTTTACTCTATTATTGTTACTTTTACATCTATTTTACTCCATTTTTATTATTAATAATACATTTATTATTTTACTCTATTTATTATTGCATTTATTATTTTACTGCATTTATTATTATTATTATTACATTTATTATTTCACTCTATTATTATTAAAAGTATACATAAGCACATTTACATTGAAGAAGATGAAAATAATGATTTAATCAGAGTTGAACAGTCAGATCTTAAATTACACTTTGATGTAAAGATTCAAAAACATTTAAACTACTGATGCCTCAATTAATGTAACTTTATTGGTATCTCGACTTATACTGGAGTCAATGTTTTCCCAGTTTTTTTGTAGTAAAATTAGGTGCCTTGGCTTGTATTCGGGTCAGCTTAGACTCGAGTATATACGGTAAATATACAAGTCAATGTAAACATGTAAAACTTAAAATAATCATAACGTTGTTATCTTTTCATTACAGTGGTTGCAGCTCACCATGTACTCTTAAAAGCCAGCATGAAAGGTCCGATCTTGCCTCTTTTGCCATCACCGAGCCCAATTTGGAATATTTTCATTTTCTGTGCTTAAAAAAATCCTGCTATATTTCCTTCCTTTTTTCCCCCTCCCTCTTTCTTTGACTTCCTCTCAAGCAGAAAAGGCACCTTTGTAGTCTTATTTTGTATTTTACCATTTCTTTTAAACAACTATTAGAAATATTTATAGTAATCTTATTTTTGACTTCCGTACTAACCCTGCCTCTGTTTGCGTGCTTTTTTGTTAGAGAGGCCTTTGAGTTTGAAGTGCGATGGATTTTCTTTTCTTTCATTTTTTTTTTCCGAACTCGGCTCGGCTCCTATCTCTCAATGACGGATGCAGTGATATTTTTTTTTTAGAAAGATATTTTTGCAAGTTTTATTACACAAAAGCAATTATGTTTTGCATTGCAAGAAGCCCAGGCGGTGCCGGAAGCTCTCAGCGCATGTGAAAAGAGCATTTTATTGCTCACCTTTCTGGGCAAACATCAACTTTTATAAACCAGCAGGAAAAAGCTGTTGTGAAGGCAATCCAATGAGATTGATGGGATATGAAGGAGCAGTCTTTGTTTTTTAACAACCGTAGAACAGCATCCCTTCTCATGAATAAAGCAATAAATATAAAGGACTGTGAATGTCCATTAGAAAATATTGAAATAATGCTATTTTTAGAGCAGATATGGGCAAACATGGGCCCTCCGGGTGTTTTGGACTCCAACTCCCATCATTCCTAACACCCAAGTTTGCCCAGGTGTCAAAGGGATGACTTCATGAGTTCTTGGTTGGGCCCGAGGATGTTAGGAATGGTGGGAGTTGCAGTCCAAAACACCTGGAGGGCCCAAGTTTGCCTATGCCTGTTATAGAGGCTTCGAGCTTTTTCTGCACACTTCCAGAATTGCATTATCCGCATGTCTTTTGAAGGAATAAAGTCTGAAATAACTATATTAATATTCTATAATATTATGATGATGATCTTGTTATTCTATTATCTTCTATATATTGTTATTCTATTATATTCTGGTTCTATTCTATTGCACTTTGCATGGGAGCATAGAATCCTAGAGTTGGAAGTGTTGCACCCCAAGGCTGCGTATGCCGTCACACCCAGGCACCTTTTAGAGCTTTAAGATGTGCTTCTTTCTTTGCCTGGGTGAACTGCGGGGGCCTTACTTTGAAGCTCAGGAATCCCAGTAACCAAAGTCACTTCAAGTTGAACCATCAAACAAGATTTTATTTTCTCAAAGTCCTTGGCAGACTTGGCACACGTATTTAAGGTTACAAATATAAACAGTCAACTTATAAAACCTTGCAGACGTTCCTTTCTTGCTTTTCCCCTTAGTTGCTGAGTTAACTTCTTCCAAAGGCGAAGAGATCCTGAGATCCTCTCTACCCTAGCTCTGAGCTGCTATATCAAAAAAAGCAGGTCTTTCACTATCTAAGCTCAAAGCTAGCTTGGAGACAAAGTAATTAGAGCTTCTTCCAATGGCAAAGAAATCCTGGGATGTTCTTTGCCACAGTGCTGAGTTGCAATCTTGGAAAGAGCAGGTCTTTCCCTATCTGCTCAGCACCCGTTTCAAAGGCAAGAAGTCAATAATTACGATGGCTTGTCTGAGCTGGCCTGGCTTGAATGACCATACAAGCACATCTGAGTTCTTTTCTGTGGAAAGACAAAAGAGGCTTCCCAAAATGGAGATTTCATCCCCAGGAAAAGGGGCGGTCTCAAAAAACAAATGGATACTTTGCAAGCTGCAAGCAGCAAAGGCCTGCAGGCTGGTTGCAAACCTCTGTTAATAATCAACTATTAGGGTGCCACTTCCCACAACCATGGAACAATGCAAAGCAAACCTCTGGGGGACGGAACACTGCGGGAGCACTCTGAGAAACAGACAGGAAACCAGTATAACACACAAGCGGTTTATTAAAGCATATATATATGTCTATGCACAGTTAGTGAAGAAGTTAGTATTAAAAGTAGACCTTAATATAAAGTCTTTAGCGTTTTCAAACAAATTCAGCCAAGTCCTTTTTGTAATCCACCAGTGAAACTCGATAGTTTCACCCAAACATCAAGGATAGTTCTTAAACCGGACCCAAGAACCAAATGCTGCAAACTGCAGCTGTAATCCACTTGATGAGTCCCAACTCAGAAAAAGGAAAACAACATAAACAAGTCAAAGTCAGTCTCAACTCGGGGACAAGGATGGCAGGGTACAAGGCGAAGTCAGTCTCAACTCAGGAACAAGGAAAGCAAGGTAACAAGATGAGGTCTACTCAGGAGTAGCAGCACGGCACAGCTTGCAAGGAACTGGGAACCTGGCTCGATTTCCAAACAGGAGTCAAGGCTGGGAGTTGGATACTGGAACCTCTTCCAAGGAAAGGCAAAGTTGACACCACAATGAGGAACACAAAGGGGAACACTTTTAAGGAGATTCCAAGGTTGTGAGATTAAGGGAGTGCACGACCCAATAACTTCCCATGGGAAACAGTCATTATCGAGCCTCAGAGCTAACCTCGTGCTTCTTTGAACCCCCTCCTTCTTGCTCCTATCTCTTGTAAAACACTCCCTCTGATTGAAAGATCAGTCTTCGCCTAGAACAACACCAACTGGTGTAGGCAAGATTACCGAGGCATCGGAATGTTCTCCAATTATCGGATCCTCCTGTGTAATAATATCAGGCAGCTCCAAGGCCAAAGGGCCTTGTTCTGAGCCTGGATCCATAGCATAGTCTGTTTCCAATTCCAACTCTTGATGAACTATAGGCCACAACAGGAAGATACCTCACAAGCCATTCAGTCCAACCTCATTCTGCCAAGATTCTGCTGGCCCATTTTGCTTGGATAAGTGAGACTCTCCTGTAATAATAATAATACTTTATTTTTGTATCCCGCCACCATCTCCCCGAAGGGACTCGGGCCGGCTAACACGGGGCCAAACCCAAAGGATATAATGTAAACAAGATAAAATATAAAACAAGACAATAAAAACAAGTAACAAACAATATAAAACACAAACAAGCTTCAAAACCTTCCCCATTATCATTAACAGAACAAATCCTAACAAAATAATTACGAAACTTCAGAGATTTGGATTACGAAACAAAACGGGACCTCTCCCCTCCTAATATTTACAAAACAAAGCAGTTCAAAGTCTTAAGTCTACAGTGTGTAGATGCACATGGTGTTGCCTGAAGGTTTCCCAAAGCCAACAAAAAGGAACTTTTCCTAGCTCCGGCAAGGGCCTGTATATCTTTTTTCATTGTACAAAGGCTGTTGTTTTTGTGTACAAGTGGTTTGGAGCTTTCCGAAGGACATGTCGGTGACGGAAGGTGGCCTTATTTATTTTTGGCATCAGCAAAACACGCCTCATCCTGAGGACATTTAATTTCGAAGCGATGCCAGAGAGCTAAACATTCCATTAAATGAACGTGGCATTGCATTATTCATTCTGGGCTTGCAAAGCTTTATTCATATTCACTTCTGGAATAACAACAACAATCATGGTTAAATGGATCCCGTCAGGCTCACACCCTCATATAACTGTAACTTCCAGAGCTCCATAAGGCTCAAGCCCTTGTAAAACTACAACTCCCAAGATTCCATAGCATGGAATAGTTCAATTAGGGTCAAACTGGATTGCAGTTGGAGCAATATTTTGATTCTCGGGTCCATTTGGCACAATATCCTCTTTCTAGTTTCTGTCCTTTGTGACTTTCCTGGTCAAAGGAACAGACAAAGCAGCCCGTGTGTTTTGATTTCGGAAAGAGCTGAAAGTCTTTCTTCCCGAGAGAAATGTCAACGGAGCCGCAGGGGTCCCTTGTCTTCCCATGACGGATGGCTTCTCCCATCCACTCCTCTTGGACGTCAGAGGAGGATGAATCACTTCATGCCAGTTTGATCCTTGAGACCTTCACGGCAGGGAAACTGAGTCACGGGTCTCTCTTTGGCAGAGAAAGCCAGTGGCCATGTAAAATCGCAACTCCCAGGGTTCCATATGCTTGCGCCCTTGTGAGACTATACAATTTAAAATATATATTGTATAGACTCGAATATAAGCCGACCCGAATATAAACTGAGGCACCTAATTTTATCACAAGAAAACTGGGAAAACATTGACTCAAGTATAAGCCGAGAGTGCTAAACTTCAGAAATAAAAATAGATACCAATAAAATTACATTAATCGAGGCATCAGTAGGTTAAATGTTTTTGAATATTTACATAAAGATCTAATTTAAGATAAGACTGTCCAACTGTGATTACCTTCCCGCCGGAGCGGCACTTACTGATCTACTCACATTTGCATGTTTTCGAACTGCTAGGTTGGCAGAAGCTGGAGCTAACAGCGGCCGCTCACGCCGCTCCTAGGGTTTGAATCTGGGACCTTTCGGTCTGCAAGTTCAGCAGCTCAGTGCTTTAACACACTTCACCACCGGGGCTCCTATAATAATAATAATAATAATAATAATAATAATAATAATAATAATAATAATAAAGAGGTTTGGAAGAGACCCCTTGGGCCATTTAGTCCCACCGCCTTCTGCCTTTGTGCCACGAGGGCCGGATAAATGGCTTTGATGGGCCACAGGTGGCCCGCGGGCTGTAGTTTGGGGACCCTTGATATAAAATAAGTTCAGACTGCATGATACGGCAGTGTAGATCTAGCCTGTGGTTCTATTATTTTGTCCCTCTTTTTGGCAAGCGTCTTCTCCATCCCCGATTCCAGGAAATGCTTGGAATGCTTAATGGATAAAGAAGGCAATGCCTGCCTCCTCCTGCTCCTCCTCTGAAGGGACAAGACAGGAAAAGTGAGGGTTGTCTCTCTCTTTCCGATCACAAAGGATGCTTTCCATTTCCTTGCCAACGCCTCCAGTGTTGGGTGTTTTTGTCTTCACAGCTGTCTCTCTGTTAAGTGCGTCCCTCTCTCTTTCCTTCCTGCCGCCCACTCTGTTTTCTGAAAGCTCCCTCGTCGCAACAGGCATCAAAAGTTACATAACAGGAGCTGTTCTTTCCACGCCTGGGGGTCTTCTTCGGCCTTCTCTCCGAAGGTTCTCATCTCCATTTCTAAGCCGAAGAGCCGGCGTTGTCCATAGACACCTCCAAGGTCATGTGGCCGGCATGACCGCATGTAGCATTCCCCCCGGAGCGGTACCTATTGATCTACTCACATTTGCATGTTTTCGGACTGCTAGGTTGGCAGAAGCTGGGGCTAACAGCGGGCGCTCATTCTGCTCCCCAGATTTGAACCTGGGACCTTTTTGTCCGCAAGTTCAGCAGCTCAGTGCTTTAACACACTTAGTCACCGGGGCTCCGAATTTAAAACACATATCAATAACTAAAAACAATGGTACAACAATCAAGTAAAATAATGGCCTTTGGATTCCTCTCTCAATTACTATCCCTCCATGGCATTTTCAGCTGGGGCTAACAGTGGGAGCTCACCCCGTCCCCAGTTTCGATCCAGCAACCTTTCGGTCAGCAAGTTCAGCAGCTCAACAGTTTAACCCACTGCGCCACCGGAGCCCCCAATAAGATATACAGAGTTAAAATACAAGTTAAACCCCACTGATAAAATAATACAGTAGAGTCTCACTTATCCAACGTAAACGGGCCGGCAGAACGTTGGATAAGCAAATATGTTGGATAATAAGGAGAGATTAAGGAAAAACCTATTAAACATCAAATTAGGTAATGATTATACAAATTAAGCATCAAAACATCATGTTGTACAACAAATTTGGCAGAAAAAGTAGTTCCATGTGCAGTAATGCTATGTAGTAATTACTGTATTTACAAATTTACCACCAAAATATCACAATGAATTTAAAACACTGACTACAAAAACTTTGACAACTAAAAGGCAGACTGTGTTGGATAATCCAGAACATTGGATAAGTGAATGTTGGATAAGTGAGATTCTACTGTAATATGAAATAATTACTGTGATAGAATAATACAGAACAATATAATCTCTAAAACCAGGACGGTTAATAAAGAGCAACACTCTGAAAGCAGGGAAATTGGAAATTCCACAAAAGAAACAATCAGGGCCAGCTAACACCTCCAAAGAAAGGATTCTTCCAGAAAGGAAGCTGACAATGGAGTGAAGCAGTGTGTATTACCAAAGTGATAGTATTATTATTATTATTATTATTATTATTATTGTGTTGCTGTGAACCGTGAAAATGAATACAATCTGCCTCCAAGTATTCAAAAACACTAAAATCAGAATATATAAAAATTACTGTGGTATAATAAAACAGAACAATACAATCTCTAAAATCAGAACACTAAATAAAGAGCAACACTCTGAAAGCAGGAAAATTGGAAATTCCACAAAGGAAACAATCAGGGCCAGCTAACACCTCCCAAGGAAGGATTCTTCCAGAAAGGAAGCTGACAATGGAGTGAAGCAGTGTGTATTACCAAAGTAATAGGACTATTATTATTATTATTATTATTATTATTATTATTATTATTATTGACACAACGACGTTGTATGACACAGCAAACAATTATTATTATTATTATTATTATTATTATTATTATTATTATTATTATTATTATTATTATTATTATTGTGTTGCTGTGAACCGTGAAAATGAATACAATCTGCCTCCAAGTATTCAAAAACACTAAAATCAGAATATATAAAAATTACTGTGGTATAATAAAACAGAACAATACAATCTCTAAAATCAGAACACTAAATAAAGAGCAACACTCTGAAAGCAGGAAAATTGGAAATTCCACAAAGGAAACAATCAGGGCCAGGAGGGATTAAGGAAAAGCCTATTAAACATCAGTAGTAATTGCTGTATTTACGAATTTAACACCAAAATATCACGATGTATTGAAAACATTGACTACAAAAATGCATTGGAAAATCCAGAATGTTCAATAAGTGAGTGTTGGATAAGTGAGACTCTACTATAATAATAATAATGCAAGACTTACAACAACCTTGTGAAGTAGGCCAGTATTTATGTCTCCATTTTGTAGGCTTGAACCAGAAAACAGCATTCGTTCTGCCGTTCCAGCCAAGATTTTTATCAAGATAGAATGAATCTATTCTAGAGAGGAATATATAGGGTTAATCCAATTGATGGTCTTGTCTCCAGAAACGAAACACAGCGAAGGAGATTCAGATAAATATAAAAGATACAATCATTAATCTCTGTCTCGCCTCGCGGGGCCCAAGTGGCGCAATGCAATAAAAATCATCCCAGAGATCTACTTAGATTTGGTATCGTTTTTAATAACATGAAAAGTGATGACTGCAAAGCCTGGGATTTATGTGCGGAAATTTGGCTGGATGTTTCTATTGTCTATTGCAAAACTGGTTGCACTCTTGGGCAAAGGCGGCTAAAACTTTGTGAGGCTACAATGCCCGTGATTCCGAAACATTGAGCGGTTTAATTTAATTAATTCTTGGGAAGTGTTCGACTTGTGATTTTGTGATATGAAATCCAGCATGTCTATCTTGTTTGCTGTGTCATACAATAATAATAATAATAATAATAATAATAATAATAATAATAATAATAATAATTTTATTTCTACACCTCGTCTCTCCCCAGTGGGACTCAGGGCGGTTAACATACATGACTGCATGGAACGCCATTACCTTCCCGCCGGAGCAGTACCTATTGATCTACTCACATTGGCATCTTTTCGAACTGCTAGGTTGACAGGAGCTGGGGCTAACAGCGGGTGCTCATTCCGCTCCCGGGATTTGAACCTGGGACCTTTTTGTCCGCAAGTTCAGCAGCTCAGTGCTTTAACGCACTTCGCCACCGGGGCGAATTACATTAATATAATAATAATAATATTATAATGTAATATTGTATTACATTATAATATTATTATCAATACTATATGTATATATTCAATATATTATATAGTTATATTATTGCATTTTGCTTTTGGACTTCGCC